>NC_059453.1:2397500-2627500 GCF_905237065.1 Salmo salar
AGGGTTATAGGGTTATAGGGTTATAGGATTAGGGTTATAGGGTTATAGGATTATAGGGTTATAGGCTTAGGGTTAGGGTTAGGTTATAGGGTCAGGGTTATAGGGTTATAGGGTTAGGGTTATAGGGTTACAGGGTAGGGTTATAGGGTTATAGGGTTATAGGGTTATAGGGTTAGGCTAGGTTTATAGGGTCAGGCTTATAGGTTTATAGGGTTATAGGGTAATAGGGTTAGGGTTATAGGGTTATAGGGTTAGGGTTATAGGGTTATAGGGTTAGGGTTATAGGGTTATAGGGTTAGGGTTATAGGGTTATAGGGTTATAGGGTTATAGGCTATAGGGTCTATAGGGTTATAGGGTCAGGGTATAGGTTATAGGGTTATAGGGTTATAGGGTTATAGGGTCAGGTTATAGGGTTATAGGGTTATAGGGTTATAGGGTTAGGGTATAGGGTTATAGGGTTAGGCTAGGGTTACAGGGTTACAGGGTTATAGGGTTAGGTTATAGGGTTATAGGGTTATAGGGTTATAGGGTCAGGTATAGGTTATAGGGTTATAGGGTTACAGGGTTATAGGTCAGGTTATAGGGTTATAGGGTCAGGGTTATAGGTCCAGGGTTATAGGGTTATAGGGCTACGTTAGGGTTATCGGTTAGGGTTATAGGGTTATAGGGTCAGGGTTATAGGCTATAGGGTTAGGGCTATAGGGTTACAGGGTTATAGGGTAGGGTTATAGGGTTATAGGGTCAGGGTTATAGGGTTACAGGGTTATAGGGTTATAGGTTATAGGGTAAGGTTATAGGGTTAGGGTTAGGGTTATAGGTAGTGTATAGGGTATAGGGTTATAGGGTTATAGGGTCAGGGTTATAGGGTTATAGGGTCAGGGTTATAGAGTTATAGGGTCAGCCTTATAGGCTCAGGGTTATAGGGTTATAGGGTTATAGCGTCAGGGTTATAGGGCTATAGGGTTATAGGGTTATAGGCGTCTATAGGCTCAGGGTTATAGGGTTATAGGGTTATAGGGTCAGGGTTAGGGTTATAGGGTCAGGCTATAGGTTTATAGGGTTATAGGTAATAGGGTTAGGTTATAGGGTTATAGGCCAGGTTATAGGGTTATAGGGTCAGGTAGGTTATAGGGTCTATAGGGTTAGGGTTATAGGGTTAGGGTTATAGGGTTATAGGCTATAGGGTCAGGTTATAGGGTTATATGGTTATAGGGTCACAGGGTCAGGGTATAGGGTACAGTGTTATAGGGTTATAGGGTTAAAGGTTAGGGTTATAGGGTTATAGGGTCAGGGTTATAGGTTAGGGTATAGGGTTATAGGGTTAGGCTTATAGGGTTAGGTTTATAGGGTCACAGGGTTATAGGGTTATAGGCAGGTTATAGGTTTATAGGGTTACAGGGTTATAGGGTTAGGGTTATAGGGTTATAGGGTCAGGTTATAGGGTTATAGGGTTATAGGGTTATAGGCCAGGTTATAGGGTTATAGGGTACAGGTTATAGGTCAGGGTTATAGGGTTATAGGGTTATAGGGTTACAGGGGTTATAGGGTCACAGGGTTATAGGGTTACAGGGTTATAGGGTTATAGGGTTACAGGGTTATAGGCTTTCAGGGTTATAGGTAGTTATAGGGTTATAGGGTCAGGTTATAGGGTTATAGGGTTCGGGGCTATAGGGTTACAGGTTACAGGGTTATTGGGTCAGGGTAGGGTTATAGGGTTAGTGTTATAGGGTTATAGGGTTACAGGGTTGAGGGTCAGGGTTATAGGGTTATAGGGTCAGGGTATAGAGTTATAGGGTCAGTTTTATAGGCTCAGGGTTATAGGGTTATAGGGTTATAGGGTCAGGGTTATAGGGTTATAGGGTTATAGGGTTATAGGGTCAGTGTTATAGGCTCAGGGTTATAGGGTTATAGGTTATAGGGTTACAGGGTTATAGGGTTATAGGGTTATAGGTTACAGGGTTATAGGTTATATTTGGGTCAGGGTTATAGGGTTAGGTAGTTATAGGGTTAGGGTTATAGGGTTATAGGGTCAGAGGTTATAGGGTTATAGGGTATAGGGTTATAGGTTATAGGGTTATAGGGTTAGGGTTATAGGGTTATAGGGTCAGGGTTATAGGGTTATAGGGTTATAGGGTTATGGGTCTAGGGTTAGGGCAGGGTTATAGGTTAGTGGGTTATAGGCTCAGGGTTACAGGGTTATAGGGTTATAGGGTCAGGGTTACAGGGTTATAGGGTTATAGGGTTATAGGGTTAGGGTTATAGGGCCACCAGGCCACCATAGCCCACAGGCCCACAGGCATAGGCCTGGGTCAGGCTACAGGGCCAGGCCATAGGCTAGGCACGCCAGGGCCAGGCACAGGCCCAGTTACAGCTACAGGTACGGCAGGGCCAGAATACAGCACAGGGCCACGGCGGTGCACAGGACCGACAGGGCTACAGGGTCAGGCTAGAGGTTACGCAGTAGGCCAGGCTATAGGCAGCACCATGGCCACAGGGCCATAGGCACAGGCACAGGTATAGGATACAGGCCATCGGGCCACAGGGCAATCAGGCCATAGCATAGGTTACAGGGTCAAGGCCAGGCACACTTAAGACCTGGCATAGCGGCACAGGCTATAGGGTTCCAGCACAGGGCGGGTCAGGGCGGTGGTACAGGCTGCCCGCTAGCAGGCACAGGGCTATGGCTACAGGCCCATAGGCTACAGGCTAGGGTACAGGGCCAGACAGGCCATATCAGGACAGGCAGGCCATGGCCTACAGGCTTACAGGGCACAGGCCCACAGGCCACGGCCACAGGGCCAGGCTACAGGCACAGGCCAAGGGCAACATAGCTACAGGTATAGCAGGGCTCAGGCTACAGGCCCATAATTGCGGGGGGGCGGGCTACAGGCCAGGCATAGGCTATAGGCCGGTAAGGCGACAGGCTACAGGCCAGGGCCACGGGTCAGGCCACAGGGCCAGGGGCCGCCAAGGAGGGCTACAGGCACAGGCACCACAGGTAAGTACAGGGCCCTATAGACAGGCACACTACATCAGGCCTATAGTCAGGGTCAAGGCTACACAGGCCAGTAGCTACAGGGTTAGGCTAAACACAGGCCAGGGCATAGGCAGGGGCCATAGGCCATAGACAGGGCAGATAGGCTACAGGGCCACAGAGGCCACAGGCCAGGCTACAGGCTAGTAAAACATAGGGCTACAGGGCCTGTACAGGCCGTTAGCTACAGGGCCATGGTTATAGGGCTACAGGCTACAGGTAGGCCAGTCGTACAGGGCTAAGGCAGGTATAGGAGGTGGGTAATCGGTCAGGCCACGCCAGGCCACAGGGCTATAGGCATAGGCAGGCGGAAGGTAGGCAAGGCCAGGGCTGCGGTATGGAGGGAGGGCTATAGGCCAGGCCACAATACAGGGCCAGATAGGCCACAGCCATGGCCCAGGGCCAGGCAGCCAGGCTATGCAAGGCCAGGCTATAGGCCAAGAGCACGGCCGAGCTATAGGTCAGTATGGCCTATACTACAGGCCGGGCTACAGGGCCATGGCCATAGCTCAGGCTACAGGTCAGGCTATAGGCTACAGTCAGCAGGCATGCTACCTGAGGGGTATAGGTTAGCCTAGGCTATAGGTCAGGGCTAGTACAGGGCTACCAGGCTGGCAGGCTACAGCAGGGCCATAGGGCTACAGGCCTACAGGGCCGGGCTACAGCCAGCTAGGCTATAGGCTCAGGGCTAGGCAGGCACAGGGCCACTTACTACAGGTAGTAGGCCAAGCTACAGGTACAGGGCTAGGCCACTATAGGCCAGTAAGGGAGGTATAGGTTATAGGTCAGGCTATAGGCCACAGGGTCAGGCTATAGTATAGGCCGGGCATAGTATAGGCATAGGCTATAGGCAGCTATAGGCGGGAGGTTACAGGCTCAGGCTCAGAGGTACAGGGCTACAGGCCAGGGCCAGGCTATAACGGAGGCACAGGTACAGGGCTACAGGGTCACTAAGGGCACAGGGACAGGGCTGGGCTAGAGCGGCTATAGGGCTATAGGCCGGTAGGCTACAGGCTACAGGCCAGGCTAGGGGCCAGGCTATAGGTACAGGCCAGGCTATAGGATGGACCAGGCTATGGCACAGGGCAAAGCTATGCCGGGCCGCTGGCCTATAGCTATAGGCCGGTATAGCTTACAGCACAGGCTCAGGCCATAGGCTCTGTACAGGCTAAGGGTCGGTAAGGGTTACAGGGCAGGCTATAGGTATAGGTCATAGGCTAGGGCCAGGGCTACAGGCCAGCCAGCTACAGGCTACAGGCACAGGGCATAGGCCAGGCTAGGCCAGAGGCTACAGGGTACGGGCCACTCAGGGCTATAGGCTACAGGGCTAGGCCATAGGGCTACAGGCAGGCCTATAGAGCCATAGGCCAGGCTATAGGCTACAGGTCTACAGGGCATAGGCTCACAGGGCTCAGGCTACAGGCCATAGGCTCGGTAGTCAGGTATAGAGATTGGTCGGGGTTACAGGGGTTACAGGGATAGCTACAGGCCGCTATAGGCCCTATCCGCAACAGGCGCTACAGGGGTCAGGGGCTACAGGTACAGGGGTATAGGGCTATATAGGCTACACTTAGGCTATAGGCGGCCATAGGGCTACAGGCTAGGGCTACAGGCAGCTATAGGCAGGGTCCAGTATAGGCCTAGGCTACAGGATGGGCGGCACAGGGCCCAGGCTTCAGGCCAGGCTACAGCACAGGCAGGTATAGGCTAAGGTATAGGCTACAGGCTACAGGCCAAGGACAGGCTACAGGGCCAGGGCTACAGGCTAGGGCTACAGGCATAGGCTATAGGGTCGGCTATAGGCTACAGGGCAGGCTCAGGGCTATAGCCATAGGGCTCAGGCTACAGGGCTACAGGGATGTACAGGTTATAGGCTATGGCTATAGGCCATAGGGCACAGGCTACAGTGGGCTACAGGTTACAGGCCACAGTGGCTACAGGGATGGCACAGGCTAAGGCCTGTGGCAGGCTCAGGGCTACAGGGTCAGGGCTATGGGCTACAGGGTGAGGCTATAGGCTAGGGCTAGGCTATGGTTAGAGGGCTATAGGGCTAAACAGACAGGCCACAGGGCCGGTCAGCCCGGGTACAGGGCTCAGGCTATGGGCCACGAAGCCGCAGGCTATAGGCCCGTATATCACGTATGAGCGGCTCGGCCTAGAGGGCTAGCGGTGTATAGGCTACAGGGTCAGGCAGGGCTAGGCATAGGCTATGGTTATAGGCTACAGGGTCAGGTCAGGCCCAGAAAGGCTACAGGGCTATAGGTAAGGCACAGGATAGTGGTTATAGGGCTACATGGATCGGGCCAGGCTATTAGCAAAAGGGCTATCATAACAGCGTTGCTGGCCAGGGGCACGGCACAGGCGGGCGCTATGCATCTACGGGCAGGCTACTTACAGGTCGGGGAAGGCTACAGGGCACGGCCTAAGGGTTATAAGACGACAGGCCGGAGCTACAGGGCCACAGGCCAGGCCATAGGCTACAGGGTGACATTTACAGGCTTACAGGCTATAGGCCCTAGGGCTACAGGCTACAGGGCTATAGGGTCACAGGGCTAAGGCTATAGGCTCAGCCATAGTATAGGGCTACAGGTATAGGGCTACAGGGGTCTATATAGCTGGGTATAGGGCTATGGTATACTCAGGCTATAGTTATAGGCTAAGGGCGGCCATAGCAGGGCCGGCACGGGCTCACACAGGCAGGCTCGTGTATTGGGTAGGTATCGGCTAGGCCAGGCTACGGGCTATGGTCGGCGTGGCTACAGGGGCCATGACAGGCCACGGTACGGGCCAGGTTAGGCGCCTCGTATAGGGTAAGGGCAGGGTGCATGGCCACAGGCAAGCACAGGTAGGCCATCGGGCGTAAGGCTATAGCGCTATATAGGCACGTAGCTCAGGGCAAGTGGCTACAGGGTTCAGGTCCCAGGAGGCTATAGTATCATGCCATAGGGGCAGTATAGGTACGGGTACAGGCTGATAGTTTAACGGGCATAGGGCTACAGGGCAAGGCTAGGCTACAGGTACAGGCAGGCTAGGGTGGCTAATGGGATAGACAGGGTTACGGCGAATGGGCTCGCATAGTAGGGTTAAGGCCCACGGCTTATAGGGCTATGGGCCAATAGGCTACAGCTACAGGTCCTACAGGAGGCCAAGTACCGGCCACAGGCAGAGTATAGGCCTATGAAGGGCTATAGGCTACAGGCCAGCTACAGGCCAAGGGCTACGGCAAAGCACAGGCTACAGGGCCCGGGCCAGGGCTACAGGGCTACCAGGGCCAGAGATAGGTTACCGGCCGAGGTCACGGGCCAGGCCAGCTACAGGGTTAGGGGCTACAGGCTACAGGGATAGGTACAGGGCTATATAATACAGGCTTATGGGTGGCAGGCTAATAAGGCCTAATTGTTAGGATCGGGCTATAGCGGGCTAGGTAGAGTATAGGCTATAGGCTGGCTATGGGCTACAGGCCAAGGCTTAGGGCCATAGGCACAGGGCATATAACAGGCAACAGATTACAGTGGTATCAGGGCGTTATAGGCTAAGGCCTACAGGTATAGGCATAGGGCTATAGTAGAGGAAGGCCCAGCTTTACAGGCCCAGGGCTACAGGGCTACAGGCTATAGGGCGGCTAGGCTACAGGGCCAGCTATAGAGGGGTACAGGCCTACAGGCCATGGCATGGCTACAGGCGGGACATACAGGGTAGGCAGGCTAGGCCACGGGCCAGAGGCGGCTAGGCTGAGGCCATAGGTAGGCATGCTGGTCCTAAACAGGGTCAACATAGGTAGGGTAGGGTGACGGTAGAGGTTGCAGGCTATAGCCCGCAGGGCTAGGCTAGAGGCCATAGGCTACAGGCTCAGGGCACAGGCGCAGGCCTACAGGGTATAGGCTAAGCCTGCTATTTGGCAATAGGGGGAGGCAGGTATCGGCGGCCTAGCTACAGCCCCAGGTAGGGCAAGGCTGGCAGGCTAGGGGGCGACCGGCCATAGCCAGGCTAGGCTACAGTACGTATACAGGGCACAGGCCGAGGTCGGCATAGGCTACAGGGTCAGGGGTTACAGGGCCAGGTTTATGGCCAGGCTATAGGGTTACAGGGTTACGGGTCGGGCTATAGGTAATAGGCTAGCCCTTACGGGCAGAGAAGCTACAGGCATACAGGGCTACAGGGCTAGGTACAGGCTAACAGGTCGGAGTTACAGGGTAAGTGTATAGGCTACAGGAACAGGCTAGGTTACAGTGTTATAGGGTTACAGGGCCAGAGCCGTAAGGGCTATAGTGTACTCAAGGCCTCTACAGGCATAGTTTAGGCCCAGCACAGCAGGGCCCAGGCCTATATGGGCTAAGCTCATAGGCCATAATGGCCTAAGGCTACAGGCTTCAGGCTAGCTATATAGGTACAGGGCAGGCTACAGGCTTACAGGCACAGGCCGTATAGGCCATTACAGGGCCATAGGGCTATACTTGTGCTATAGCATTACAGGCTATAAATAAACAGGCCACAGGGGGCAGGCATATCAGGCCAAGCATACATAGGTATAGTTAGG
This sequence comes from Salmo salar, assembly GCF_905237065.1. NCBI lineage: Eukaryota > Metazoa > Chordata > Actinopteri > Salmoniformes > Salmonidae > Salmo > Salmo salar. The sequence goes on from NC_059453.1 coordinate 2,405,073, forward strand.
GACAGCCGGTAGGGCATAGGCCAAGCATGAGCAAGGCCACAGGGCATAGGCTACAGGGCCAGGCCATACTACAGGGCTAAAGGGCCAGGGGCCATAGGGCTACAGTGCTACAGCGCTGAAGCCATACCACTATAGCCAGGCTACAGGCCACAGGCTGTAGGGGGCTATAGGTCTGTAGGCCATATATCCAGGCCATAAAACATACAGGTCAGTATCGGTACAGGGCTATAGGGCTATAGGCCATAGCTACGGGTACAGGCTCAGAGCTACAGGGCAATATAGGGTGGCCACGGGCTTCCAGGGCCGAAATAGGCGGGCCACAGGGGCTTAGGCCATATGGCCAACAGGGCCACGGGCCACAGGCTATAGGTTTATAGTGTTATAGGCTGGCTATAGTAAGGTTACAGGCATGCTACAGGCACAACAGGGAGGGGGCCAGGTCCACAGGCAAACGGGCAGCAGGCAGGGGCCAGGGCAGGGGCCAAGGCCCAGGGTTACAGGCAGCCAGGCCATAGGCCTCGCAGCATGCCCGGCAGTAAGGCCGACAGGGCCAGGAAGAGGCATACGGATAGTAGCGATACTAGGGTTATAGCCGGTACGGCAGCTAGGCTAACAGGCATAGGTAGGTGCAGCGGCGGCTACAGGCTTACGGGCACAGGGAAGGCGGGCTACAGGGCCGGGTATTACAGCGGCTACAGGGCAGGGCATAGCAGGCCAGGCTACAGGCCAAGGGCCCAGCGCGCAGGGCTAGTATAGGGGGCTAAGGACAGGGCCAGGCGGTGGCACAGGCCAGGTGGCCACGGCTACAGGTATACAGGCTACAGGGCCATAGGCCAGGGTTAAGGATAGGATACAGGCCCAGGTTGTACCAGTGTTACAGGCCTACAGGCCACAAGGCCAGGCCAGGGCCAGGACATAAGGCTACAGGCCAGGTTACGGCCATAAAAAAAAGTAGGAGGGAGGCTATAGCTACAGGTACACAGGACATGGCTATAGGAGGCTCTACAGGCTACAGGCCAGTTATAGGGCGTACAGGCTCGGCCGTGCTACAGGACGCTCGGCAAGGCTACAGGTCAGGCCTAGGCCACGGGCGGCCGGGCCAGGCCAGGGCTAGGGGGCTGCAGGTGTACAGGCCGGTACTGCAGGCCTACAGTCAGTGCTACAGGCTAGGCCATAGGGCTATTATAGTATAGGCATAGGATACAGGGTCAGGCTAGTATATCAGGACCATAGGACGCTATAGGCATAGGTCAGGCTAGGCCATGTAATATAGGAAGGCCATAGGCCAGGGGTTACAGGCGTCAGGCTATAGGGGTATAGGCCACAGGTCGGTATAGTTACAGTTATGGGCCTACAGGCTACAGGGCCACAGGGCAGGCTAGCTTAGGCAGGCTATAGGCTATGGGCTACGGTTACTGCAGGCTAAGGCTTACAGGCAGGCTACAGGCCTATAGGTACAGGACTATAGGGTTACAGGGCTATAGGGTAAAGGCTACGGTCACCAGGGAGAAGTAGGCAAGACGGTGCGCCTATAAAGGGTAGGGTATACAGGTACCTAGGCAGGGCTCAGGACAGGGGCCAGGCCATGGCAGGTACAGCTACAGTGCTATAGGGCAGGCTATAGGTATGGCCGGAGGTACAGCTCAAGGTCAGGCTATAGGCCACAGGACAGGGCACTATAGGCTACAGGGCCATGGCTACAGGGCCATCTACGGGGCCAGGGCCATAGGCTACAGGGCTACACACAGGACATAGGCTGTCGGCCCAGCGTTGTACGGACAGGCATAGCAGGCCAAGGCCACAGCTACAGATAGGCGGCCTCAGCACAGGCTCAGGACAGGGACTATCAGTAAACAGGGCTATAATATAAGGCTATAGGCGGGCTCCATAGGCTGGCATAGTACGCACTCTGGCCACGGCAGGAGCCATAGGTTCAGGCCAGGCCACAGGCTTACAGGGCTACATGTTACAGGGCTCAAGGCTATAACAGAGGCCATATACAGGCCTCCATTAGGCCAAGGTGGATACGGTATGGGGCCAGGACAGGGTCAGGCTATAGCCAGGCTATAGGGTAGGACAGGCGGCCAGGCCACAGGCCACAGGCCTAGGGCGCACCGCTAGGCCAGGCCCATAAGGGCCAGTGCATAGGCTACAGGGCTACAGGGCTTAGCTACAGGGCTAGGGTCAGGCTATAGGGCTAGCAGGGTCAGGCTACAGGACGGTTATAGGTTAGGGCCAGGCTATAGGTCTCATGGCTACAGGGTCGGCTATAGGCCCAGGTATAGGGCTATAGGGCTACGGGGGGCCGTAGGTATAGGGTTAGCGTAGGGTAGGCATAGGTTACAGTGCACAGGACTAGGCTATAGGCTACAGGGCTACAGTGCTATAGGCCCTTACAGGGTCAGGCCGGGCTATAGGGCTACAGGGGTACATTGTAAGGTCGGTATAGGTTAAGGGCTGTATAGGGTCATAGGTACGGGTAAGGCGGTCAGGCCATAGGGCTATATGGTTATAGGGTTATAGGAAAGGCCATAGGCCACAGGTTCAGCTAGCTATAGGCCACAGGGCTACTATACCCCCGGGCTATAGGCTACAGGGCCAGGCGACAGGCTACAGGGCCAGGCTATAGGCCTTTACAGCGCCAGGCCACAGGGCTAAGGGCTACAGGCTACAGGGTCCAGGGCTAGCGGCTATAGGGCCGGTCAGGGCTATAGGCTACAGGTGGATATGGCCAGGCCTATAGGCCAGTCTAGGCCATATGGCTACAGTGGATTCATAGTGGGTCACAGTGGGTTACGCGCTACAGTACAGGTCTACAGGGCCATTTATAGCTCAGCCAGGGCCTATAGTTTTACAGGTCATATAGGCTACAGGGCCAGAGCTGCTATAGGGCTACGGGAGGCTAGGCTAGGCTAGGCATAGGCCAGGCTACAGGCACCAAAGGGTACAGGTCAGGCTACAGGCCTTTACAGGGTCAGTGCCATGGGGGCTACAGCATAGGCTAAGGCCTATAGGCTACAGGCTGGGTCAGGCCATGGCCAGGTATACGGGCACAGGCCACAGGACACAGGACACAGGGGTCACAGCGCTATAGGGCTATGGCTACAGCAAATCTTGTCCCTATATCAGGCCTAGGCTTGCAGCAGGGCTATAGCTAGGCTACAGGCCAGCTACGCGGGGCTACAGGGCCAGGCTATAGGCTATGTTAGCCAAAGGTATAGGGTAGTCTATAGCTATAGGTACGGGTCCAGCGGGTTATAGGCAGCTACAGGGTGTGGTCGATAGGGCAAGGGCCATAGGTAAGGGCGTTATACCAGGCTATAGGGCTATAGGGCTATAGGCTCGGCTAAGACAGAGTACTTAGGCTACGCACAGTGAGCTAGCCAAGGCCTTTGCACCTACAGGTCAGCAGCTATAGCAGGCTATAGGCACAGGTAGGCAGGCCATAGGCTACAGGGCAGTTACATATAGGCTTACAGGCTACAGGGCTATAGGCCGGTCAGGCTATAGGTCTACAGGTATAGGGTCATATAGGGAATATTATATCAGGGCCAGGCTTATAGGTTACAGGCCTATAGCTCAGGGCTACAGGCTTACAGGCTAGCCAGCTACAGGGGTTAGGCAACAGGCTTACAGGCCTAGTGCTACAGGCCACAGGGCCTAAGGTTACGGACGGGCAGTCAGGCTATAGGCTACAGGGTCAGGCTACAGGATCAGGCTAGAGGCTATAGGGCCAGGCTATAAGGTTACAGGGCTACAGGGGCCGGCTTACAGGCCCGGGCTATAGGGCTACAGGCTTACAGGGGCTAGGCTATAGGCTACAGGGCCAGCGCTAGGCCACAGGCCACAGGGCTATAGTGCTACAGACTGGGCCATAGGGTATAGTGCTATAGGCTACAGCTAAAAACAGGCCACGCTATAGAGATAAGGCCAGGAAGACAATAGGATAGCAGGGCTTATAGGGGGCCATAGGCACAGGCTCAGGGCCAGGCCAGGGCCAAGGCTACAGTGTTACAGGCATCAGGCTACAGGCTACAGGGCTACAGGGGCTAAGAGCTATATATAGGTACTACAGGCCAGGCCAGGCCAGGCTATCAGAAAAACAGGCACTCAGGAAATAGGCCATACGGTTTGTAGGACCAAGCCACAGGCTACAGATACAGGCTTATAGGCTACAGGCTGTACAGGGCCACAGGCCATAGACAGTACTATGGGTCAGGCAGGGTTACAGGAGCCGCAGGCCAGGCTATAGGGTATCAGCAGCCGTATACAGGGCTACAGGTACAGGCACAGAGGCAGGCAGGCCATATACGCAGGCTACAGGGCCACAGGGCCATAAAAATATCCAGTCCATAGGCCACAGGCTTACAGGGCCACAGCGGGCCGGGCACAGGCTTAAGAAGGCCACAGGGCCCGGGCGGAAACCGGGAAAAGGCTACAGGCTCAGTCAGGCCTTATAAGGCTATGGGGCGGCTCAGGCCACAGGGCTAAGGGTGGCTGGGACCAAGCCAGGCTAGGCCTTAGGAGCCAGTGCTAGCAGGTTACAGGGCTATAGAAGCCACAGGCCATGGTCAGGCCTGGAAGGCTACAGGGTCAGGAATACAGGATCAGGCTACGGTAGGTCAGCCTTATAGGTGGGGTACAGGCCTAGCGTTACAGGCCCAGTGGCCTACGGCTCAGGGCTAGGCAGGCGCTCGGCTGCGCTAGGCTAGCAGGCCACAGGGACACAGTGCTACGGACTAGGCTCAGGGTTACAGGGTGCAGGCCGGGCTATAGGCCATACTGCCCAAGAGAGCACGGGCCCAGGCTCAGTGCGATACAGGTACAGGGCTACAGGCTAACCAAAAGGCCAGGGCCACAGGCCCAGGGCCTGGGCCATAGGGCTACAGTGCATAGCATTAGGCCACAGGGTTTAATGTCGGTGCTACAGGTTAGGCTATAGGGCCATTATCAATATACGGCCAGGGCCGGCCACAGGAAGCGCTATAAAGGCCATAGCAGCCATAGACAGCGTCAGGTCATTTTCCAGGCTACGTATAGGAGGCTATAGGCTACAGGCCAGGGCACAGGTCGCTAATTACGGCCACAGGGCCAGCATCTGGGGCCAGAGGCATACCGGTAGCCAACCAGGTACAAGGGGCATAGGCAAGGGCTACAGGCTACAGGCTACAGGCCGCAGGTCCTTCAAGGGCCAGGCCACAGGCCATGCTACAGGGCCACAGTGCTACAGGCTAAAGCCACAGGAACCCTGCAGGTCGGCTATAGGCTACAGCTCAGGCACAGGACTGCTATAGGCTATAGGGCTATAGGGTCAGGTCTATAGGCTACAGGGCTACAGGCCTTTATAGGCCCAGGCCTATAGGCTACAGGCTACAGGCTAGCCTATAGGCTTACAGGGACTAGCGCTAGGCTACAGCGCAGGCTACAGGACAGCGAAGGACGGGCTACAGTGCTACAGGCCACAGGGCAGGCAGGCCATAACAGGCCATAGTAGCACAAGCACAGGCCGGCTAGGATAGCACAGATAGGCATAGGCTATAGGGCCACAGGCTACAGGCTCATAGGCCAGGTGGGCCACAGGCTACAGAGCTACAGGACTAGGCTATAGGCCACAGCGCTACAGGCACAGGGCTACAGGGCCATAGGCTATAGGCCAGTACAGGGCCTATAGGGTCGTTATAGATTCGGTTATAGGTTAAGGGACAGGTCGGGCTACAGGCATACAAATGTGTTTATAGGCTACAGGGCTAGGCCAGGCTACAGGCTTACAGGGCTACAGGCTAGGCAGGCTACAGGGCACAGTGCTATACATTAGGCTAGCAGGCCTATAGTGTTACAGGCTACAGGGTCAGGCTAGGCCACAGTGGTGAGGCTACAGGGTTACAGGGGCTACAGGTCAGGCTAGGCTAGGCTACAGGCTATAGTGTTAAGGAGGACTAGGGCTACAGGGCTACAGTGCTGCAGGACTACGGGTCAGGCAGGCTAATAGGGCCAGGATAAGGGCTACATTAGCAGGGCTTCTATTACGCATATAGCGGTATAGGTATAAGCATAGGCCGAGGCTATAGGCCAGGGCCGCTTAGGCCAGGCTGATAGGTAGGCTGCAGGGTAAGGGCTCAGTGTTATATGGGCCAGGGCCACGGCCACAGGTAGGCTACAGGGTATAGGCCCAGGCCAGGGCACACCGCTATAGGCCATATAGACAGGCCAGGCTACAGGGCTACAGGCCATATGTTACAGGCAAGGCCGTAAGCCATGTCCCGGCCACAGCCGGTCAAACAACAAGACAGCAGGGCACAGGTATATGGCCAGGCCAGGCACAGGGCACAGCCAGGCTACAGGGCCACAGGCTATAGTGTTACAGGCTACAGGCACAAGGCTTAGGTCGCTATAGGCTACAGGCCATACAGATGGCTAAACATACTCAGGCCTATAGGCTTACAGGGCTATAGGCAGGCTACGGACGGATGGTATAAAGCTATAGTATAGGCTACAGGCCATAGTTAGTATTAGAGCGGAGCACATAGGCTATGGCGGTAGGTAAGGCAGGGCCAGGGCTACAGGCTACAGGGCATAGGAAGGTATAGCTGGGCCTATAGGGCTATGGCAGGGCCAGGGCCTACAGGGCTACAGGCCAGAATGGCCACAGGCCATAGGCCACAGGCTACAGGGCTAAGGCCCGGGCCAGCTAAGGCGAGCTATTAGTCAGGGCCATAGGCTACAGGGCTATAGGGCACAGGGCTGCAGGGTCAGGTTACAGGGTTATGGGGTCAGGTTACAGGACTGTGGCTACAGGGTTAGGCAGGGTCAGGCCATAGGCTACAGGGCTATAGGGCCGGTTATACCACATAGCACAGGGCTATAGGGCAGGCTATAGGGCCACAGGGCGGCAGCGCTAGGTACAGGGTTATAGGGCTATAGTGTTATAGGACTAGGTATAGTGTTATAGGTTATAGGGTCAGGCTAGAGCTATAGGGCTATAGGGTTATACTGTTAGCGGTCAACAGGTTATAGGGTTATAGGTATAGGTCAGGGTTATAGGGCTAAGGTTATAGGGTTACTGCCAGTTATAGGGTTTATAGGGTTACAGGGTTAGGCTAGGGCTATAAGGTTGTAGTGTTATAGCATTAGGCTATAGGTATAGTGTTATAGGGTTATAGGCTATAGGGCTACAGGGCCAGGTTAGGGTACAGGGTCAGGCTATAGTTATAGGGTTATAGGGTCAGGCTAGGTATAGGGTTACGGGGCCATATTGTTACAGGGTCAGGGTATAGGGCTACAGGCTATAGGGTCAGGCTTATGGGCTATAAGCCTAGGGTGTAGGTTATAGGGTCAGGAGGGTAAGGGTTATAGGGTCAGGTATAGGGTATAGGGTTAGGGTTATAGGGTTATAGGGTACAGGGCCCTTATAGGGTTAGGCTATAGGGTATAGGGCCAGGTTATAGGGTTACAGGCCTAGGCTATAGGGTTATAAGGTTATTGGGTTATTGTTGGGTAGGGTTATAGGGTAGTGTTATGGGGTTATAGGGTTATAGGTTACAGGGTTACAGGGTTGTGGGTCAGGCTATAGGGTTATAGGGGTCAGGGTATAGGATCAGGGTATAGGGTTATAGGGTTATAGGGCTTAGGGCCATAGGTCTACAGGGCCGGTTTTATAGGCCCGGGTTTATAGGGCTATAGGGTTATAGGGTTAGGTTAGGGGTTATAGGGTAGCGTTAGGGTATAGGGTTATAGGGTTATAGTGTTACAGGATTAGGGTATAGGGTTATGGCTTAGGGTTATAGGGCTATACTGTTAAAGGGTCAGGTTATAGGTTATAGGGTTATAGGTCAGGTTATAGGGTTACAGGGTTACAGGGTACAGGGTTATAGGGTTATAGGGCTACAGTGTTACAGGGTTATAGGGTTAGGCTAGGGTTATAGGGTTATAGTGTTACAGGATTAGGGGTTATAGGTTATAGTGTTATAGGGTTATAGGGTTATAGGGTTACAGGGTTACAGGCTATAGGGTCAGGAGTTATAAGGGGTTATAGGGTCAGGTTATAGGGTTATAGGGTCAGTTTTATAGGCTCAGGGTTATAGGGTTATTGGGTTATAGGGTCAGAGTTACAGGTATAGGGTTATAGGGTTATATGGTCAGTATTATAGGCCCAGGGTTATAGGGTTATTGGGTTAGGGTTGGGTTATAGGTTATAGGGTTATAGGGTTAGGGTTAGGGTTATAGGGTTACAGTGTTATAGGATTAGGTTATAGGTTTATAGTGTTATAGGGTTATAGGGTCAGGCTTAGGGTTATAGGGTCAGGGAATAGGGTTATAGGGTTATAGGGTCAGGGTTAGGGTTAGGTTATAGGGTTATAGTGTTACAGGATTAGGGTATAGGGTTACAGTGTTGTAGGATTATAGGGTCAGGGTTAGGGTTATAGGGTCAGGGTTATAGGGTTACAGGTTATAGGGTCAGGTTAGGTTATAGGGTTATAGGGTTATATTGTTATAGGGTCAGGTTATAGTGTTATAGGGTTATAGGGTCAGGTTATAGGGTTTAGGTTTATAGGGTTATAGGGTCAGGGTTATAGGGTTATAGGGTCAGTTTTATAGGCTCAGGTTATAGGGTTACAGGGTTATAGGGTCAGAGCTACAGGGTTACAGGGTTATAGGTTTATATGGTCAGTATTATAGGCTCAGGGTTATAGGGTTATAGGGTTAGGGCTAGGGTATAGGCTATAGGGTTATAGGGTTAGGGTTAGGTTATAGGGTTATAGTGTTATAGGATTAGGGTTATAGGTTTATAGTGCTATAGGGTTATAGGGTCAGGCTAGGGTATAGGGTCAGGGATATAGGGTTATAGGGTTATAGGGTCAGGGTTAGGGTTAGGGTTATAGGGTTATAGTGTTATAGGATTAGGGTTATAGGGTTATAGTGTTGTAGGATTATAGGGTCAGGGTTAGGGTTATAGGGTCAGGGTTATAGGGTTATAGGGTTATAGGGTCAGGGTTAGGGTTATAGGGTTATAGGGTTATATTGTTATAGGGTCAGGGTTATAGTGTTATAGGGTTATAGGGTCAGGGTTATAGGGTTAGGTTTATAGGGTTATAGGGTCAGGGTTATAGGGTCAGGGTTATAGGGTTAGGGTTATAGGGTTAGGGTTAGGGTTATAGGGTTATAGGGTTGTAGGGTCATAGGGTTACAGTGTTATAGGGTCAGGGTTATAGGGTCAGGGTTATAGGGTTATAGGGTTAGGGTTGTAGGGTTATAGGGTTAGGGTTATAGGGTTAGGGTTAGGGTTATAGGGTTATAGGGTCAGGGTTAGGGTTATAGGGTTATAGGGTTATATTGTTAACGGGTCAGGGTATAGGTTATAGGGTTATAGGGTCAGGGTATAGGGTTATAGGGCTATTCGGTCAGGCTATAGGGTTATAGGGTTATAGGGTTATAGTGTTATAGGGTTATAGGGTTAGGTAGGCTATAGGTTACAGTGTTATAGGATTAGGGTTATAGGTTATAGTGTTACAGGGTTATAGGGTTATAGGGTTATAGGGTTACAGGGTTGTAGGGGTCAGGGTTATAGGGTTATAGGGTCAGGGTTATAGGGTTATAGGGTCAGTTTTATAGGCTCAGGTTATAGGGTTATTGGGTTATAGGGTCAGAGTTACAGGGTTATAGGGTTATAGGGTTATATGGTCAGCATTATAGGCTCAGGGTTATAGGGTTATTGGGTTAGGGTTAGGGTTATAGGGTTTAGGGTTATAGGGCTAGGGTAGGGTATAGGGTTATAGTGTTACAGGATTAGGGTTATAGGTTTATAGTGTTATAGGGTTATAGGGTCAGGATAGGGTTATAGGGTCAGGATATAGGTTATAGGGTTATAGGGTCAGGTTTAGGCTAGGCTATAGGGTTATAGTGTTACAGGATTAGGGTTATAGGGTTATAGTGTTGTAGGATTATAGGGTCAGGGTTAGGGTATAGGGTCAGGTTATAGGGTTATAGGGTTATAGGGTCAGGAGTAGGGTTATAGGGTATAGGGTTATATTGTTATAGGGTCAGGCGTTATAGTGTTATAGGGTTATGGGGTCAGGGTTATAGGGTTAGGTTTATAGGGTTATAGGGTCAGGTTATAGGGTTATAGGGTCCGTTTTATAGGCTCAGGGTATAGGGTTATAGGGTTATAGGGTCAGAGTTACAGGTTATAGGGTTATAGGGTTATATGGTCAGTATTATAGGCTCAGGGTTATAGGGTTATAGGGTTAGGGTTAGGTTATAGGGTTATAGGGTTACAGGGTAGGTTAGGCTATAGGGTTATAGTGTTATAGGATTAGGGTTATAGGTTTATAGTGTTATAGGGTTATAGGGTCAGGGTTAGGGTTATAGGGTCAGGATATAGGGTTATAGGGTTATAGGGTCAGGGTAGGGTAGGGTTATAGGGTTATAGTGTTATAGGATTAGGCTATAGGGTTACAGTGTTGTAGGACTATAGGGTCAGGGTTAGGGTTATAGGGTCAGGCTATAGGGTTATAGGGTTATAGGGTCAGGTTAGGGTTATAGGGTTATAGGGTTATATTGTTATAGGGTCAGGGTTATAGTGTTATAGGGTTATAGGGTCAGGGTAGGGTTAGGGTATAGGTTTATAGTGTTATAGGATTAGGGTTATAGGGTTATAGTGTTGTAGGATTATAGGGTCAGGTTAGGTTATAGGGTCAGGATTATAGGGTTATAGGGTTATAGGGTCAGGGTTAGGGTTATAGGGTTATAGGGTTATATTGTTATAGGGTCAGGGTTATAGTGTTATAGGGTTATAGGGTCAGGGTTATAGGGTTAGGTTTATAGGGTTATAGGGTCAGGGTTATAGGGTCAGGGTTATAGGGTTAGGGTTATAGGGTTAGGGTTAGGGTTATAGGGTTATAGGGTTGTAGGGTCATAGGTTGCTATGTTATAGGGTCAGGTTATAGGGTCAGGGTATAGGGTTATAGGGTTAGGGTTGTAGGGTTATAGGGTTAGGTTATAGGGTTAGGGTTAGGGTTATAGGTTATAGGGTCAGGTTAGGGTTATAGGGTTATAGGGTTATATTGTTAGCGGTCAGGGTTATAGGGTTATAGGGTTATAGGGTCAGGCTATAGGGTTATAGGGTTATTGGTCAACGGTTATAGGGTTATAGGGTTATAGGGTTATAGTGTTATAGGGTTATAGGGTTAGGGTTAGGGTTATAGGGTTATAGTGTTATAGGATTAGGGTTATAGGGTTATAGTGTTATAGGGTTATAGGGTTATAGGGTTATAGGGTTATAGGGTTACAGGGTTGTAGGGTCAGGGTTATAGGGTTATAGGGTCAGGGTTATAGGGTTATAGGGTCAGTTTTATAGGCTCAGGGTTATAGGGTTATTGGGTTATAGGGTCAGAGTTACAGGGTTATAGGGTTATAGGGTTATATGGTCAGTATTATAGGCTCAGGGTTATAGGGTTATTGGGTTAGGGTTAGGGCTATAGGGTTATAGGGTATAGGGTTAGGTTAGGTTATAGGGTTATAGTGTTATAGGATTAGGGTTATAGGTTTATAGTGTTATAGGGTTATAGGGTCAGGGTTAGGGTTATAGGGTCAGGGATATAGGGTTATAGGGTTATAGGGTCAGGGTTAGGGTTAGGGTTATAGGGTTATAGTGTTATAGGATTAGGGTTATAGGGTTATAGTGTTGTAGGATTATAGGGTCAGGGTTAGGGTTATAGGGTCAGGGTTATAGGGTTATAGGGTTATAGGGTCAGGGTTAGGGTTATAGGGTTATAGGGTTATATTGTTATAGGGTCAGGGTTATAGTGTTATAGGGTTATAGGGTCAGGGTTATAGGGTTAGGTTTTATAGGGTTATAGGGTCAGGGTATAGGGTTATAGGGTCAGTTTTATAGGCTCAGGGTTATAGGGTTATAGGGTTATAGGGTCAGGGTTATAGGGTTATAGGGTTATATGGTCAGTATTATAGGCTCAGGGTTATAGGGTTATAGGGTTAGGGTTAGGTTATAGGGTTATAGGGTTAGGGTTAGGGTTATAGGGTTATAGTGTTATAGGATTAGGGTTATAGGTTTATAGTGTTATAGGGTTATAGGGTCAGGGTTAGGGTTATAGGGTCAGGGATATAGGGTTATAGGGTTATAGGGTCAGGGTTAGGGTTAGGGTTATAGGGTTATAGTGTTATAGGATTAGGGTTATAGGGTTATAGTGTTGTAGGATTATAGGGTCAGGGTAGGGTATAGGGTCAGGGTATAGGGTTATAGGGTTATAGGGTCAGGGTTAGGGTTATAGGGTTATAGGGTTATATTGTTATAGGGTCAGGGTTATAGTGTTATAGGGTTATAGGGTCAGGGTTATAGGGTTAGGTTTATAGGGTTATAGGGTCAGGGTTATAGGGTCAGGGTTATAGGGTTAGGGTTATAGGGTTAGGGTAAGGGTTATAGGGTTATAGGGTTGTAGGGTCATAGGGTTACAGTGTTATAGGGTCAGGGTTATAGGGTCAGGGTTATAGGGTTATAGGGTTAGGGTTGTAGGGTTATAGGGTTAGGGTTATAGGGTTAGGGTTAGGGTTATAGGGTTATAGGGATGTAGGGTCATAGGGTTACAGGGTTATAGGGTCAGGGTCAGGGTTAGGGTAGGGTAGGGTTTGGGTCAGGCTTATAGGGTTAGGGTTATAGGGTATAGGGTTATAGGGTTAGGTTTAGCGGTTATAGGGGTTATAGGGTTATAGGGTTATAGGGTCAGGCTAGGGGGTTAGAGGTTAGGGTTAGGGGTCAGAGGTTAGAGGTTGGGGGTAGGTCAGCGGTTGGGGTTAGGGTTAGGGTTATAGGTTAGGGGTTAGAGGTTAGTTGTTAGGGGTTAGGGGTTATGGGTTAGAGGTTAGGGGTTAGGGGTTAGAGGTTAGGGGTTAGGGGTTAGAGGTTATGGGTTAGGGGTTAGAGATTAGAGGTTAGGGGTTAGGGGTTAGAGGTTAGGAGTTAGGGGTTAGGGGTTAGGGGTTAGAGGTTAGGGGTTAGAGGTTAGGGGTTAAAGGATAGGGGTTAGGGGTTATAGTACCTGGAATGGCTGGAAGTATACATTCCCTAGGTGTAGTACGGAGGACAGTATTCTGTAGATGCCGTTCTGCTCGTCGGGACTGAAACACAGGATGTCCATGGCACTCTGCACACGACGGAAATCTGCCCCGTCGTCCTTCCCCTCTATCACACAGTCACCACCCTGGTGCAGAGGGACACACCAAGGGAGAAATGGTGGTGTAAATATTGGTGGGGGGGCGAAAAGTAGACGGAGGGTCTGTGTTGTTCTCCCCCGGATTCTTTTTTTTACATTTTAAAAACATATTTCCTGCAATTATGCACAGTTTGACGTTACTTATTATGCTTCTCTTGAGGGGTATTTTGTGGGGTATATTGAGGGGTATTTTGTGGGGTATACGGAGGGGTATTTTGAAAACAGTATACGTGGAAGGATAAGTAGAAAGGCCCCTCAACCACCCCCCAAAAAATAAAATATATATTATTTTAGGAAAAAAAGCTAACTTCCTGAAATTCTACACTTTTTGCCATGGGGCAGAGAGAAAAATGTTTTGTTTTACAGCTCATCTCATGCTATTCTTCACATTTTTGCCCGAGGAGGACAAACAATTGAGCAGTTTTGAAGGTAATTTCCTGCTACTTTACACATTTTGCCATGAGGATTAGAGAAAATGTTGCTTTATGTGTGTGTGTGTGTGTGTGTGTGTGTGTGTGTGTGTGTGTGTGTGTGTGTGTGTGTGTGTACCTGGTTGAGGTAAAAGTATGTCTCCGCCTCTTGCAGGTAAAGAGAGCGTTTCTGGTGAGGCTCCAGACCAGACAGCAGCTCATAGAAGATATGGTAGTTTCTCTCTGATTTACCCTGAACACACACACCCACACAGACAGACAGACAGACAGACAGACAGACAGACAGACAGACAGACAGACAGACAGACAGACAGACAGACAGACAGACAGACAGACAGACAGACAGACAGACAGACAGACAGACAGACAGACAGACAGACAGACACACACACACACACACACACACACACACACACACACACACACACACACACACACAGACACACACCATAATACACACACACATACACCCCTCAACCAGGTACACACACACACACACACACACACACACACACACACACACACACACACACACACACACACACACACAGACAGACAGACAGACAGACAGACAGACAGACAGACAGACAGACAGACAGACAGACAGACAGACAGACAGACAGACAGACAGACAGACAGACAGACACACACACACACACACACACACACACACACACACCATAATACACACACACATACACCCCTCAACCAGGTACACACACACACACACACACACACACACACACACACACACACACACACACACACACACAGACAGACAGACAGACAGACAGACAGACAGACAGACAGACAGACAGACAGACAGACAGACAGACAGACAGACACACACACACACACACACACACACACACACACACACAGACACACACCATAATACACACACACATACACCCCTCAACCAGGTACACACACACGCACGCACACACACACACACACACACACAGACAGACAGACAGACAGACAGACAGACAGACAGACAGACAGACAGACAGACAGACAGACAGACAGACAGACAGACAGACAGACACACACACACACACACACACAGACACACACCATAATACACACACATACACCCCTCAACCAGGTACACACACACACACACAGAGACAGACACACACACGGACACACACACAAACACAAACACACACACGCACACACACACACACACACAGACAGACAGACACACACACACACACACACACACACACACACACACACACACACACACACACACACACACACAGACACACACACACACACACACAGACACGCACGCACGCACACACACACACACACACACACAGACACAGACACAGACACAGACACACGCACGCACGCACGCACGCACACACACACACAAACACACACACACACACACACACACACACACACACACACACACACACACACACACACACACACACACACACACAGAGACAGATGGGTTAGAAGATACAGTACTACACAGCTGTGGGTTGGAACTGGTTCAGGGAACAGAACAAAAACAGGAAAATAAGGAACAGAATCAGAACCGGGAACAAAAGTGATCTATACTGTTCTGGAACAGAACCGTTATTTAATAGCATGGGAACTGGTTAATAAAGTTATTTTACATTCTACGCCAAGTTCTCCCTCTGTCCCTCAGAAACGTCTTCCAGTCTTTGACTGCCTGCTGAACATCTTTACCAGTAGAGGCTACCTGCCCCTCCCCTCTCCGCAGCATCATAGCTGTAGCCTCTCCCCTCTCCGCAGCATCATAGCTGTAACCCCTCCCCTCTCCACAGCATCATAGCTGTAGCCCCTCCCCTCTCCGCAGCATCGTAGCTGGAGCCCCTCCCCTCTCCGCAGCATCATAGCTGTAGCCCCTCCCCTCTCTGAAGCATCATAGCTGTAGCCCCTCCCCTCTCCGCAGCATCATAGCTGTAGCCCCTCCCCTCTCCGAAGCATCATAGCTGATGAGCGTACTTCAGGAGATATGGGGAGAGATTTAATTAGAGAAGAATGGGTTTTTCTGTTTCAACGATAGTTAGGATACTACAGTCAGGGACACTACAATCAGCGATACTACAGGGATACTACAGTCAGGGATAGTACAGGGATACTACAGTCAGGGATACTACAGGGATACAACAGGGATACTACAGTCAGGGATACTACAGTCAGGGATACTACAGGGATACTACAGTCAGGGATACTACAGGGATACTACAGTCAGAGATACCACAGTCAGGGATACTACAGTCAGGGATACTACAGGGATACTACAGTCAGGGATACAACAGGGATACTACAGTCAGGGATACTACAGGGATTCTACAGTCAGGGATACTACAGTCAGGATACTACAGGGATACTACAGGGATACTACAGTCAGGGATACTACAGGGATACTACAGTCAGGGATACTACAGTCAGGATACTACAGTCAGGGATACTACAGGGATACTACAGTCAGGGATACTACAGCAGGATACTACAGTCAGGATACTACAGTCAGGATACTACAGTCAGGGATACTACAGGGATACTACAGTCAGGATACTACAGGGATACTACAATCAGGGATACTACAGTCAGGGATACTACAGTCAGGGATACTACAGTCAGGGATACCACAGGGATACTACAGGGATACTACAGTCAGGGATACTATAGTCAGGATACTACAGTCAGGGATACTACAGGGATACTATAGTCAGGATACTACAGTCAGGGATACTACAGGGATACTACAGGGATACTAAAGTCAGGGATACTACAGTCAGAGATACTACATTCAGGATACTACAGGGATACTACAGTCAGGGACACTACAGTCAGGGATACTACAGGGATACTACAGTCAGGGATACTACAGGGATACTACAGTCAGGGATACTACAGTCAGGGATACTACAGTCAGGGATACTACAGGGATACTACAATCAGGGATACTACAGTCAGGGATACTACAGTCAGGGATACTACAGTCAGGGATACCACAGGGATACTACAGGGATTCTACAGTCAGGGATACTATAGTCAGGATACTACAGTCAGGGATACTACAGGGATACTACAGTCAGGATACTACAGTCAGGGATACTACAGGGATACTACAGGGATACTAAAGTCAGGGATACTACAGTCAGAGATACTACATTCAGGATACTACAGGGATACTACAGTCAGGGACACTACAGTCAGGGATACTACAGGGATACTACAGTCAGGGATACTAAAGTCAGGGATACTACAGTCAGGATACTACAGTCAGGGATACTACAGTCAGGATACTACAGTCACGGATAGTACAGTCAGGGATACTACAGTCAGGGATACTACAGTCAGGGATACTACAGTCAGGATACTACAGTCAGGGATACTACAGTCAGGGATACTACAGTCAGGATACTACAGTCAGGGATACTACAGTCAGGATACTACAGTCAGGAATACTACAGTCAGGGATACTACAGTCAGGGATACTACAATCAGGGATACTACAGTCAGGGATACGACAGTCAGGGATACTACAGTCAGGGATACTACAGGGATACTACAGTCAGGATACTACAGGGATACTACAGTCAGGATACTACAGTCAGGGATACTACAGGGATACTACAGTCAGGATACTACAGTCATGGATACTACAGTCAGGATACTACAGGGATACTACTGTCAGGGATACTACGGTCAGAGATACTACAGGGATACCACAGTCAGGATACTACAGGGATACTACAGGGATACTACAGTCAGGGATACTACAGCAGGATACTACAGTTTGGGATACAACAGTCAGGGATACTACAGTGGATACTACAGTCAGGGATACTACAGTCAGAGATACTACAGTCAGGGATACTACAGTCAGGGATACTACAGTCAGGGATACTACAGTCAGGATACTACAGTCAGGGATACTACAGTCAGTGATACTACAGTCAGAGATACTACACGGGATACTACGAGGGATACTACAGTCAGGATACTACAGGGATACTACAGTCAGGGATACTACAGTCAGGATACTACAGGGATACTACAGCGGGATACAACAGTCAGGGATACTACAGTCAGGGATACTACAGTCAGGGATTATTACAGTCAGGGATACTACAGTCAGGGATACTACAGTCAGGATACTACAGTCAGGATACTACAGGGATACTACAGGGATACTACAGTCAGGGATACTACAGTCAGGATACTACAGGGATACTACAGTCAGGATACTACAGGGATACTACAGTCAGGATACTACAGTCAGGGATACTACAGTCAGATACTACAGTCAGGGATACTACAGTCAGGATACTACAGTCAGGGATACTACAGTCAGGGATACTACAGTCAGGGATACTACAGTCAGGGATACTACAGGGATACTACAGTCAGGGATACTACAGTCAGGATACTACAGGGATACTACAGTCAGGATACTACAGTCAGGGATACTACAGGGATACTACAGTCGGGATACTACAGTCAGGATACTACAGTCAGGGATACTACAGGGATACTACAGTCAGGGATACTACAGTCAGGATACTACAGGGATACTACAGTCAGGGATACTACAGTCAGGGATACTACAGTCAGGATACTACAGTCAGGGATACTACAGTCAGGGATACTACAGTCAGGGATACTACAGGATACTACAGTCAGGATACTACAGCAGGGATACTACAGTCAGGATACTACAGTCAGGGATACTACAGGGATACTACAGTCAGGATACTACAGGGATACTACAGTCAGGGATACTACAGTCAGGGATACTACAGTCAGGATACTACAGTCGGATACTACAGTCAGGGATACTACAGTCAGGATACTACAGTCAGGGATACTACAGGGATACTACAGTCAGGATACTACAGTCAGGATACTACAGTCAGGGATACTACAGGGATACCACAGTCAGGGATACTACAGGATACTACAGGGATACTACAGGGATACTACAGTCAGGGATACTACAGGGATACTACAGTCAGGGATACTACAGTCAGGATACTACAGTCAGGATACTACAGGGATACTACAGTCAGGGATACTACAGGGATACCACAGTCAGGCTACTACAGGGATACTACAGGGATACTACAGTCAGGGATACTACAGGGATACTACAGTAAGGGATTCTACAGGGATACAACAGTCAGGGATACTACAGTCAGGGATACTACAGTCAGGATACTACAGTCAGGATACTACAGTCAGGATACTACAGTCAGGATACTACAGTCAGGGATACAACAGGGATACTACAGTCAGGATACTACAGTCAGGGATACTACAGGGATACTACAGTCAGGGATACTACAGGGATACTACAGTCAGGGATACTACAGGGATACTACAGTCAGGGATCTACAGGGATACTACAGTCAGGGATACTACAGTCAGGGATACTACAGTCAGGGATACCACAGGGATAGTACAGTCAGGGATACTACAGTCAGGGATACTACAGTCAGGGATACTACTGTCAAGACACTACAGTCAGGATACTACAGGGATACTACAGTCAGGATACTACAGGGATACTACAGGGATAATACAGGGATACTACAGTCAGGGATACTACAGGGATACTACAGTCAGGGATACTACAGTCACGGATACTACAGGGATACTGCAGACAGGGATACTACAGTCAGGGATACTACAGGGATACTACAGTCAGGGATACTACAGTCAGGGATACTACAGTCAGGATACTACAGTCAGGATACTACAGTCAGGGATACTACAGTCAGGGATACTACAGTCAGGGATACTACAGGGATACTACAGTCAGGGATACTACAGTCAGGGATACTACAGGGATACTACAGTCAGGATACTACAGGGATACTACAGTCAGGATACTACAGTCAGGGATACTACAGGGATACTACAGTCAGGGATACTACAGTCAGGGATACTACAGGGATACACAGTCAGGATACTACAGGGATACTACAGTCAGGGATACTACAGTCAGGGATACTACAGTCAGGGATACTACAGTCAGGGATACTACAGGGATACTACAGTCAGGGATACTACAGTCAGGATACTACAGTCAGGGATACTACAGGGATACTACAGTCAGGATACTACAGGGATACTACAGTCAGGATACTACAGTCAGGGATACTACAGCGGATACTACAGTCAGGGATACTACAGTCAGGGATACTACAGTCAGGATACTACAGGGATACTACAGTCAGGGATACTACAGTCAGGATACTACAGGGATACTACAGTCAGGATACTACAGTCAGGGATACTACAGGGATACTACAGGATACTACAGGGATACTACAGTCAGGGATACTACAGTCAGGATACTACAGGGGATACTACAGTCAGGGATACTACAGTCAGGGATACTACAGTCAGGGATACTACAGTCAGAGATACTACAGGGATACTACAGGATACTACAGTCAGGATACTACAGTCAGGGATACTACAGTCAGGGATACTACAGTCAGGATACTACAGTCAGGGATACTACAGTCAGGGATACTACAGGGATACTACAGTCAGGGATACTACAGTCAGGGATACTACAGTCAGGATACTACAGTCAGGATACTACAGTCAGGATACTACAGGGATACTACAGTCAGGGATACTACAGGGATACTACAGTCAGGGATACTACAGTCAGGATACTACAGGATACTACAGGGATACTACAGTCAGGGATACTACAGTCAGGGATACTACAGTCAGGATACTACAGGGATACTACAGTCAGGGATACTACAGTCAGGGATACTACAGTCAGGGATACTACAGGGATACTACAGTCAGGGATACTACAGTCAGGATACTACAGTCAGGATACTACAGTCAGGATACTACAGGGATACTACAGTCAGGGATACTACAGTCAGGGATACTACAGTCAGGGATACTACAGTCAGGATACTACAGTCAGGATACTACAGGGATACTACAGTCAGGAT
This sequence comes from Salmo salar, assembly GCF_905237065.1. NCBI lineage: Eukaryota > Metazoa > Chordata > Actinopteri > Salmoniformes > Salmonidae > Salmo > Salmo salar. The sequence goes on from NC_059453.1 coordinate 2,425,710, forward strand.
ACTACAGTCAGGATACTACGGGGATACTACAGTCAGGGATACTACAGTCAGGGATACTACAGTCAGGATACTACAGTCAGGGATACTACAGTCAGGGATACTACAGTCAGGGATACTACAGGGATACTACAGTCAGGATACTACAGGGATACCACAGGGATACTACAGTCAGGGATACTACAGTCAGGATACTACAGGGATACTACAGTCAGGACCGGTACTACAGGGATACTACAGTCAGGGATACTACAGTCGGCGTCAGGATACTACAGTCAGGATACTACAGTCAGGGATACTACAGTCAGGATACTACAGTCAGGGATACTACAGTCAGGGATACTACAGTCAGGATACTACAGTCAGGGATACTACAGTCAGGGATACTACAGTCAGGATACTACAGGGATACTACAGTCAGGATACTACAGTCAGGGATACAACAGTCAGGATACTACAGTCAGGGATACTACAGGGATACTACAGTCAGGGATACTACAGTCAGGATACTACAGTCAGGGATACTACAGTCAGGGATACTACAGTCAGGGATACTACAGGCAGGATACTACAGTCAGGATACTACAGTCAGGATACTACAGTCAGGATACTACAGTCAGGATACTACAGTCAGGATACTACAGTCAGGATACAGGGTACTACAGTCAGGATACTACAGGGATACTACAGGGATACTACAGTCAGGATACTACAGTCAGGATACTACAGGGATACTACAGTCAGGGATACTACAGTCAGGATACTACAGTCAGGATACTACAGTCAGGGATACTACAGTCAGGGATACTACAGTCAGGATACTACAGGGATACTACAGTCAGGGATACTACAGTCAGGGATACTACAGTCAGGATACTACAGTCAGGATACTACAGTCAGGGATACTACAGGGATACTACAGTCAGGGATACTACAGGGATACTACAGTCAGGGATACTACAGTCAGGGATACTACAGGGATACTACAGGGATACTACAGTCAGGGATACTACAGCAGGATACTACAGTCAGGATACTACAGTCAGGGATACTACAGTCAGGATACTACAGGGATACTACAGTCAGGATACTACAGGGATACTACAGTCAGGATACTACAGTCAGGGATACTACAGTCAGGATACTACAGTCAGGGATACTACAGTCAGGGATACTACAGTCAGGATACTACAGGGATACTACAGTCAGGGATACTACAGGGATACTACAGTCAGGGATACTACAGTCAGGGATACTACAGGGATACTACAGTCAGGATACTACAGGGATACTACAGGGATACTACAGGGATACTACAGTCAGGGATACTACAGGGATACTACAGTCAGGGATACTACAGTCAGGGATACTACAGGGATACTACAGTCAGGATACTACAGTCAGGGATACTACAGGGATACTACAGTCAGGATACCACAGGATACTACAGTCAGGATACTACAGTCAGGATACACAGGGATACTACAGTCAGGGATACTACAGGGATACTACAGTCAGGGATACTACAGTCAGGATACTACAGGGATACTACAGTCAGGATACTACAGTCAGGGATACTACAGTCACTATACTACAGTCAGGGATACTACAGTCAGGGATACTACAGTCAGGATACTACATTCAGGGATACTACAGTCAGGGATACTACAGGGATACTACAGTCAGGATACTACAGTCAGGATACTACAGTCAGGGATACTACAGGGATACTACAGTCAGGATACTACAGGGATACTACAGGGATACTACAGGGATACTACAGTCAGGGATACTACAGTCAGGGATACTACAGTCAGGGATACTACAGTCAGGGATACTACAGTCAGGATACTACAGGGATACTACAGTCAGGGATACTACAGTCAGGGATACTACAGGGATACTACAGTCAGGGATACTACAGTCAGGATACTACAGTCAGGATACTACAGTCAGGGATACTACAGTCAGGGATACTACAGTCAGGGATACTACAGGGATACTACAGTCAGGGATACTACAGGGATACTACAGGGATACTACAGTCAGGGATACTACAGTCAGGATACTACAGGGATACTACAGTCAGGGATACTACAGGGATACTACAGTCAGGGATACTACAGTCAGGGATACTACAGTCAGGATACTACAGTCAGGGATACTACAGTCAGGGATACTACAGTCAGGGATACTACAGTCAGGGATACTACAGTCAGGATACTACAGTCAGGATACTACAGTCAGGGATACTACAGGGATACTACAGCGGGATACTACAGTCAGGGATACTACAGGGATACTACAGTCAGGGATACTACAGTCAGGATACTACAGTCAGGGATACTACAGTCAGGATACTACAGGGATACTACAGTCAGGGATACTACAGTCAGGGATACTACAGTCAGGGATACTACAGTCAGGATACTACAGTCAGGATACTACAGCGGGATACTACAGTCAGGATACTACAGTCAGGATACTACAGGGATACTACAGTCAGGGATACTACAGTCAGGGATACTACAGGGATACTACAGTCAGGATACTCACAGGGATACTACAGTCAGGGATACTACAGTCAGGATACTACAGGGATACTACAGTCAGGGATACTACAGTCAGGATACTACAGTCAGGATACTACAGGGATACTACAGTCAGGGATACTACAGTCAGGGATACTACAGTCAGGATACTACAGTCAGGATACTACAGTCAGGGATACTACAGGGATACTACAGTCAGGATACTACAGGGATACTACAGTCAGGGATACTACAGTCAGGATACTACAGTCAGGATACTACAGGGATACTACAGTCAGGATACTACAGTCAGGATACTACAGTCAGGATACTACAGGGATACTACAGTCAGGGATACTACAGTCAGGGATACTACAGTCAGGATACTACAGTCAGGGATACTACAGTCAGGATACTACAGTCAGGGATACTACAGTCAGGATACTACAGTCAGGGATACTACAGTCAGGATACTACAGGGATACTACAGTCAGGATACTACAGTCAGGATACTACAGGGCAGGGATACTACAGTCAGGATACTACAGGGATACTACAGTCAGGGATACTACAGTCAGGATACTACAGTCAGGATACTACAGTCAGGGATACTACAGGGATACTACAGGGATACTACAGTCAGGATACTACAGTCAGGGATACTACAGTCAGGATACTACAGTCAGGGATACTACAGTCAGGATACTACAGTCAGGGATACTACAGGGATACTACAGTCAGGGATACTACAGGGATACTACAGTCAGGATACTACAGTCAGGATACTACAGGGATACTACAGTCAGGGATACTACAGTCAGGGATACTACAGTCAGGGATACTACAGGGATACTACAGTCAGGATACTACAGTCAGGGATACTACAGTCAGGATACTACAGGGATACTACAGTCAGGATACTACAGTCAGGGATACTACAGTCAGGGATACTACAGTCAGGATACTACAGGGATACTACAGTCAGGGATACTACAGTCAGGGATACTACAGTCAGGGATACTACAGGGATACTACAGTCAGGATACTACAGGGATACTACAGTCAGGGATACTACAGTCAGGATACTACAGTCAGGGATACTACAGTCAGGATACTACAGTCAGGGATACTACAGTCAGGATACTACAGTCAGGGATACTACAGGGATACTACAGTCAGGGATACTACAGTCAGGGATACTACAGGATACTACAGTCAGGATACTACAGTCAGGGATACTACAGTCAGGATACTACAGGGATACTACAGTCAGGATACTACAGTCAGGATACTACAGGGATACTACAGTCAGGGATACTACAGTCAGGGATACTACAGTCAGGGATACTACAGTCAGGATACTACAGGATACTACAGTCAGGGATACTACAGTCAGGGATACCACAGTCAGGATACTACAGTCAGGGATACTACAGTCAGGGATACTACAGTCAGGGATACTACAGGGATACTACAGTCAGGGATACTACAGCGGATACTACAGTCAGGGATACTACAGTCAGGATACTACAGTCAGGGATACTACAGGGATACTACAGTCAGGGATACTACAGGGATACTACAGTCGGATACTACAGTCAGGATACTACAGGGATACTCGCAGGGATACTACAGTCAGGGATACTACAGGGATACTACAGTCAGGATACTACAGGGATACTACAGTCAGGGATACTACAGTCAGGGATACTACAGTCAGGGATACTACAGGGATACTACAGTCAGGGATACTACAGTCAGGGATACTACAGGGATACTACAGTCAGGATACTACAGTCAGGATACTACAGTCAGGGATACTACAGTCAGGGATACTACAGTCAGGGATACTACAGTCAGGATACTACAGTCAGGGATACTACAGGGATACTACAGGATACTACAGTCAGGATACTACAGGGATACTACAGGGATACTACAGTCAGGGATACTTCAGTCAGAGATACTACAGGGATACTACAGTCAGGGATACTACAGGGATACTACAGTCAGGGATACTACAGTCAGGGATACTACAGTCAGGATACTACAGTCAGGGAAACTACAGTCAGGGATACTACAGTCAGGGATACTACAGGGATACTACAGTCAGGATACTACAGGGATACTACAGGGATACTACAGTCAGGGATACTTCAGTCAGAGATACTACAGGGATACTACAGTCAGGATACTACAGGGATACTACAGTCAGGATACTACAGTCAGGGATACTACAGTCACGATACTACAGTCAGGGATACTACAGTCACGATACTACAGTCAGGGATACTACAGTCAGGATACTACAGTCAGGGATACTACAGTCAGGATACTACAGTCAGGGATACTACAGTCAGGGATACTACAGTCAGAGATACTACAGTCAGGATACTACAGGGATACTACAGTAAGGGACACTACAGTAATGGATACTACAGGGATACTTCAGTCAGGATACTACAGGGATACTACAGGGATACTACAGGGATACTACAGTCAGGGATACCACAGTCAGGGATACTACAGTCAGGGATACTACAGTCAGGGATACTACAGGGATACTACAGTCACGATACTACAGTCAGGGATACTACAGTCAGGGATACTACAGTCAGGATACTACATTCAGGGATACTACAGTCAGGGATACTACAGGGATACTACAGTCAGGGATACTACAGGATACTACAGGGATACTACAGTCAGGATACTACAGTCAGGGATACTACAGTCAGGATACTACAGTCAGGGATACTACAGGGATACTACAGTCAGGGATACTACAGTCAGGATACTACAGTCAGGGATACTACAGGGATACTACAGTCAGGGATACTACAGTCAGGGATACTACAGTCAGGGATACTACAGTCAGGATACTACAGTCAGGATACTACAGGGATACTACAGTCAGGGATACTACAGTCAGGGCTACAGTCAGGATACTACAGTCAGGATACTACAGTCAGGGATACTACAGTCAGGGATACTACAGGGATACTACAGTCAGGATACTACAGGGATACTACAGTCAGGGATACTACAGTCAGGGATACTACAGTCAGGGATACTACAGTCAGGGATACTACAGTCAGGATACTACAGTCAGGATACTACAGTCAGGGATACTACAGTCAGGGATACTACAGTCAGGGATACTACAGTCAGGATACTACAGGGATACTACAGTCAGGATACTACAGGGATACTACAGTCAGGATACTACAGTCAGGGATACTACAGGGATACTACAGTCAGGGATACTACAGTAAGGGATACTACAGGGATACTACAGTCAGGGATACTACAGTCAGGGATACTACAAGGATACTACAGTCAGGGATACTACAGTCAGGGATACTACAGTCAGGATACTACAGTCAGGGATAGTACAGTGAGGGATTCTACAGTCAGGGATACTACAGTCAGTGATACTACAGTCAGGGATACTACAGGGATACTACAGTCAGGATACTACAGGGATACTACAGTCAGGGATACTACAGTCAGGATACTACAGTCAGGATACTACAGGGATACTACAGTCAGGATACTACAGTCAGGGATACTACAGTCAGGGATACTACAGTCAGGGATACTACAGGGATACTACAGTCAGGGATACTACAGTCAGGATACTACAGTCAGGGATACTACAGTCAGGATACTACAGGGATACTACAGGGATACTACAGTCAGGATACTACAGGGATACTACAGTCAGGATACTACAGGGATACTACAGTCAGGGATACTACAGTCAGGGATACTACAGGGATACTACAGTCAGGATACTACAGTCAGGGATACTACAGGGATACTACAGTCAGGGATACTACAGTCAGGGATACTACAGTCAGGGATAATACAGTCAGGGATACTACAGTCAGGGATACTACAGGGATACTACAGTCAGGGATACTACAGTCAGGATACTACAGGGATACTACAGGGATACTACAGTCAGGGATACTACAGTCAGGATACTACAGTCAGGGAAAGTACAGTCAGGGATACTACAGTCAGGGATACTACAGGGATACTACAGTCAGGATACTACAGGGATACTACAGGGATACTACAGTCAGGGATACTTCAGTCAGAGATACTACAGGGATACTACAGTCAGGATACTACAGGGATACTACAGTCAGGATACTACAGTCAGGGATACTACAGTCACGATACTACAGTCAGGATACTACAGGGATACTACAGTCAGGGATACTACAGTCAGGATACTACAGTCAGGGATACTACAGTCAGGATACTACAGTCAGGGATACTACAGTCAGGGATACTACAGTCAGAGATACTACAGTCAGGATACTACAGGGATACTACAGTAAGGGACACTACAGTCGGGATACTACAGGGATACTACAGTCAGGATACTACAGGGATACTACAGTCAGGATACTACAGTCAGGATACTACAGTCAGGGATACTACAGTCAGGGATACTACAGTCAGGGATACTACAGTCAGGGATACTACAGGGATACTACAGTCAGGGATACTACAGTCAGGATACTACAGGGATACTACAGTCAGGGATACTACAGGGATACTACAGGATACTACAGGGATACTACAGTCAGGGATACTACGGTCAGGGATACTACAGTCAGGATACTACAGGATACCGTCAGGGATACTACAGTCAGGATACTACAGGGATACTACAGGGATACTACAGTCAGGGATACTACAGTCAGGATACTACAGTCAGGATACTACAGTCAGGATACTACAGTCAGGGATACTACAGGGATACTACAGTCAGGATACTACAGGGATACTACAGTCAGGGATACTACAGTCAGGATACTACAGTCAGGATACTACAGGGATACTACAGTCAGGATACTACAGGGATACTACAGTCAGGATACTACAGGGATACTACAGTCAGGGATACTACAGTCAGGGATACTACAGGGATACTACAGTCAGGGATACTACAGTCAGGATACTACAGTCAGGGATACTACAGTCAGGATACTACAGGGATACTACAGTCAGGGATACTACAGTCAGGATACTACAGTCAGGATACTACAGGATACACAGGATACTACAGTCAGGGATACTACAGGGATACTACAGTCAGGGATACTACAGTCAGGGATACTACAGGGATACTGCAGTCAGGGATACTACAGTCAGGGATACTACAGGGATACTACAGTCAGGGATACTACAGTCAGGATACTACAGTCAGGGATACTACAGTCAGGGATACTACAGTCAGGATACTACAGTCAGGGATACTACAGGGATACTACAGTCAGGGATACTACAGTCAGGGATACTACAGTCAGGATACTACAGTCAGGGATACCACAGGATACTACAGTCAGGATACTACAGGGATACTACAGTCAGGATACTACAGTCAGGGATACTACAGCCAGGATACTACAGTCAGGGATACTACAGTCAGGGATACTACAGTCAGGATACTACAGGGATACTACAGTCAGGGATACTACAGTCAGGGATACTACAGTCAGGATACTACAGTCAGGGATACTACAGGGATACTACAGTCAGGATACTACAGTCAGGATACTACAGTCAGGGATACTACAGGGATACTACAGTCAGGGATACTACAGGGGATACTACAGTCAGGATACTACAGTCAGGATACTACAGTCAGGATACTACAGTCAGGGATACTACAGTCAGGGATACTACAGTCAGGATACTACAGTCAGGATACTACAGGGATACTACAGGATACTACAGTCAGGGATACTACAGGGATACTACAGTCAGGATACTACAGCGGATACTACAGTCAGGATACTACAGTCAGGGATACTACAGGGATACTACAGTCAGGATACTACAGTCAGGATACTACAGGGATACTACAGTCAGGGATACTACAGTCAGGATACTACAGTCAGGATACTACAGTCAGGGATACTACAGGGATACTACAGTCAGGGATACTACAGTCAGGGATACTACAGTCAGGATACTACAGTCAGGATACTACAGTCAGGGATACTACAGTCAGGGATACTACAGTCAGGATACTACAGTCAGGGATACTACAGTCAGGGATACCACAGGGATACTACAGTCAGGGATACTACAGGGATACTACAGTCAGGGATACTACAGTCAGGGATACTACAGGGATACTACAGTCAGGGATACTACAGGGATACTACAGGGATACTACAGTCAGGGATACTACAGGGATACTACAGTCAGGATACTACAGTCAGGGATACTACAGTCAGGATACTACAGGGATACTACAGTCAGGATACTACAGTCAGGATACTACAGGGATACTACAGTCAGGATACTACAGTCAGGGATACTACAGTAGGGATACTACAGTCAGGGATACTACAGTCAGGGATACTACAGTCAGGGATACTACAGTCAGGATACTACAGTCAGGGATACTACAGGGATACTACAGTCAGGGATACTACAGGATACTACAGGGATACTACAGTCAGGATACTACAGTCAGGGATACTACAGTCAGGATACTACAGTCAGGGATACTACAGTCAGGGATACTACAGTCAGGGATACTACAGGGATACTACAGTCAGGATACTACAGTCAGGGATACTACAGGGATACTACAGTCAGGATACTACAGTCAGGATACTACAGTCAGGATACTACAGGGATACTACAGTCAGGATACTACAGGGATACTACAGTCAGGGATACTACAGTCAGGATACTACAGTCAGGGATACTACAGTCAGGATACTACAGTCAGGATACTACAGTCAGGGATACTACAGTCAGGATACTACAGTCAGGATACTACAGTCAGGATACTACAGTCAGGATACTACAGTCAGGGATACTACAGTCAGGATACTACAGTCAGGATACTACAGGGATACTACAGTCAGGGATACTACAGTCAGGATACTACAGGGATACTACAGTCAGGATACTACAGGGATACTACAGGGATACTACAGGGATACTACAGTCAGGGATACTACAGTCAGGATACTACAGTCAGGGATACTACAGTCAGGGATACTACAGTCAGGATACCACAGGGATACTACAGGGATACTACAGTCAGGATACTACAGGGATACTACAGTCAGGATACTACAGTCAGGATACTACAGTCGGATACTACAGTCAGGGATACTACAGTCAGGATACTACAGGGATACTACAGTCAGGGATACTACAGTCAGGATACTACAGTCAGGATACTACAGTCAGGGATACTACAGTCAGGGATACTACAGGGATACTACAGTCAGGGATACTACAGTCAGGGATACTACAGTCAGGATACTACAGTCAGGATACTACAGTCAGGGATACTACAGTCAGGATACTACAGGATACTACAGTCAGGGATACTACAGGATACTACAGTCAGGATACTACAGTCAGGGATACTACAGGGATACTACAGTCAGGATACTACAGGGATACTACAGTCAGGATACTACAGTCAGGATACTACAGGGATACTACAGTCAGGGATACTACAGGATACTGTCAGGGATACTACAGTCAGGGATACTACAGGGATACTACAGTCAGGGATACTACAGTCAGGATACTACAGTCAGGGATACTACAGTCAGGGATACTACAGGGATACTACAGTCAGGGATACTACAGTCAGGATACTACAGGGATACTACAGGGATACTACAGTCAGGATACTACAGGGATACTACAGTCAGGATACTACAGGGATACTACAGTCAGGGATACTACAGTCAGGGATACTACAGTCAGGATACTACAGGGATACTACAGTCAGGGATACTACAGGGATACTACAGTCAGGATACTACAGTCAGGATACTACAGGGATACTACAGTCAGGGATACTACAGTCAGGATACTACAGTCGGATACTACAGTCAGGGATACTACAGGGATACTACAGTCAGGGATACTACAGTCACGGATACTACAGGGATAATTCAGACAGGGATACTACAGTCAGGATACTACAGTCAGAGATACTACAGTCAGGGATACTACAGGGATACTACAGTCAGGATACTACAGTCAGGGATACTACAGTCAGGATACTACAGTCAGGATACTACAGTCAGGATTCTACAGTCAGGGATACTACAGGGATACTACAGTCAGGAGTACTACAGGGATACTACAGTCAGGGATACTACAGTCAGGATACTACAGTCAGGGATACTACAGTCAGGGATACTACAGTCAGGATACTACAGTCAGGGATACTACAGTCAGGATACTACAGGGATACTACAGTCAGGGATACTACAGTCAGGATACTACAGTCAGGGATACTACAGTCAGGATACTACAGGATACTACAGTCAGGGATACTACAGTCAGGGATACTACAGTCAGGATACTACAGGGATACTACAGTCAGGGATACTACAGTCAGGGATACTACAGGGATACTACAGTCAGGGATACTACAGTCAGGATACTACAGTCAGGATACTACAGTCAGGATACTACAGTCAGGATACTACAGTCAGGGATACTACAGTCAGGGATACTACAGTCAGGATACTACAGGGATACTACAGTCAGGGATACTACAGTCAGGATACTACAGGGATACTACAGTCAGGATACTACAGTCAGGGATACTACAGTCAGGATACTACAGTCAGGGATACTACAGTCAGGATACTACAGCGGGATACTACAGGGATACTACAGTCAGGGATACTACAGGGATACTACAGTGGATACTACAGTAGGATACTTCAGTCAGAGATACTACAGGGATACTACAGTCAGGATACTACAGGGATACTACAGTCAGGATACTACAGTCAGGGATACTACAGTCACGATACTACAGTCAGGGATACTACAGTCAGGATACTACAGTCAGGGATACTACAGTCAGGATACTACATTCAGGGATACTACAGTCAGGGATACTACAGGGATACTACAGTCAGGGATACTACAGTCAGGATACTACATTCAGGATACTACAGGGATACTACAGTCAGGGATACTACAGTCAGGGATACTACAGGGATACTACAGTCATGATACTACAGGGACATACAGGGATACTACAAGGATACTACAGTCAGGGATACTACAGTCAGGGATACTACAATCAGGGATAATACTGTCAGGGATACTACAGTCAGGGATACTACAGGGATACTACAGTCAGGGATACTACAGTCAGGGATACTACAGGGATACTACAGTCAGGGATACGACAGTCAGGGATACTACAGTCAGGATACTACAGTCAGGGAAAGTACAGTCAGGATACTACATGGATACTACAGGGATACTACAGTCAGGGATACTACAGTCAGGATACTACAGTCAGGGATACTACAGTCAGGATACTACAGTCAGGGATACTACAGTCAGGGATACTACAGTCAGGATACTACAGTCAGGATACTACAGGGATACTACAGTCAGGGATACTACAGTCAGGATACTACAGGGATACTACAGTCAGGATACTACAGGGATACTACAGTGGATACTACAGTCAGGGATACTACAGGGATACTACAGTCAGGGATACTACAGTCAGGATACTACAGTCAGGGATACTACAGGGATACTACAGTCAGGGATACTCACAGGGATACTACAGTCAGGGATACTACAGTCAGGGATACTACAGTCAGGATACTACAGTCAGGGATACTACAGTCAGGGATACTACAGGGATACTACAGTCAGGGATACTACAGTCAGGGATACTACAGTCAGGGATACCACAGGGATACTACAGTCAGGATACTACAGTCAGGGATACTACAGTCAGGGATACTACAGGGATACTACAGTCAGGGATACTCACAGGGATACTACAGTCAGGATACTACAGTCAGGGATACTACAGTCAGGGATACTACAGTCAGGGATACTACAGTCAGGGATACTACAGTCAGGGATACTACAGGGATACTACAGGATACTACAGTCAGGGATACTACAGTCAGGATACTACAGTCAGGGATACTACAGTCAGGATACTACAGTCAGGGATACTACAGTCAGGATACTACAGTCAGGGATACTACAGTCAGGATACTACAGTCAGGATACTACAGTCAGGATACTACAGTCAGGGATACTACAGTCAGGGATACTACAGGGATACTACAGTCAGGGATACTACAGTCAGGATACTACAGGATACTACAGTCAGGATACTACAGTCAGGGATACTACAGGGATACTACAGTCAGGGATACTACAGTCAGGGATACTACAGTCAGGGATACTACAGTCAGGGATACTACAGTCAGGATACTACAGTCAGGATACTACAGTCAGGGATACTACAGGGATACTACAGTCAGGGATACTACAGTCAGGGATACTACAGTCAGGATACTACAGTCAGGGATACTACAGTCAGGATACTACAGGACTACAGGGATACTACAGTCAGGATACTACAGGGATACTACAGTCAGGATACTACAGGGATACTACAGTCAGGGATACTACAGTCAGGGATACTACAGTCAGGATACTACAGTCAGGATACTACAGTCAGGATACTACAGTCAGGGATACTACAGGGATACTACAGTCAGGATACTACAGGATACTACAGGGATACTACAGGGATACTACAGTCAGGGATACTACAGTCAGGGATACTACAGTCAGGATACTACAGTCAGGGATACTACAGTCAGGGATACTACAGTCAGGGATACTACAGTCAGGATACTACAGTCAGGGATACTACAGTCAGGATACTACAGTCAGGGATACTACAGTCAGGATACTACAGTCAGGATACTACAGTCAGGATACTACAGTCAGGGATACTACAGGGATACTACAGGATACCTCAGGGATACTACAGTCAGGATACTACAGTCGGATACTACAGTCAGGGATACTACAGTCAGGATACTACAGGGATACTACAGTCAGGATACTACAGTCAGGGATACTACAGTCAGGATACTACAGTCAGGGATACTACAGGGATACTACAGTCAGGGATACTACAGTCAGGGATACTACAGTCAGGATACTACAGTCAGGATACTACAGGGATACTCACAGGATACTACAGTCAGGATACTACAGTCAGGGATACTACAGTCAGGGATACTACAGTCAGGATACTACAGTCAGGGATACTACAGGGATACTACAGTCAGGATACTACAGGGATACTACAGTCAGGGATACTACAGTCAGGATACTACAGTCAGGGATACTACAGTCAGGATACTACAGTCAGGGATACTACAGTCAGGATACTACAGTCAGGATACTCAGCAGGGATACTACAGTCAGGGATACTACAGTCAGGGATACTACAGTCAGGATACTACAGGGATACTACAGTCAGGATACTACAGTCAGGGATACTACAGTCAGGGATACTACAGTCAGGATACTACAGTCAGGATACTACAGTCAGGATACTACAGCGGGATACTACAGTCAGGGATACTACAGGGATACTACAGTCAGGATACTACAGGGATACTACAGGATACTACAGTCAGGGATACTACAGTCAGGATACTACAGTCAGGATACTACAGTCAGGGATACTACAGTCAGGGATACTACAGTCAGGATACTACAGTCAGGATACTACAGTCAGGGATACTACAGTCAGGGATACTACAGTCAGGGATACTACAGGGATACTACAGTCAGGGATACTACAGTCAGGGATACTACAGTCAGGATACTACAGTCAGGATACTACAGTCAGGATACTACAGTCAGGGATACTACAGTCAGGATACTACAGTCAGGATACTACAGGGATACTACAGTCAGGATACTACAGTCAGGATACTACAGGGATACTACAGTCAGGATACTACAGTCAGGGATACTACAGTCAGGATACTACAGGGATACTACAGGGATACTACAGTCAGGATACTACAGGATACTACAGTCAGGATACTACAGTCAGGGATACTACAGTCAGGATACTACAGTCAGGGATACTACAGGGATACTACAGTCAGGGATACTACAGGGATACTACAGTCAGGATACTACAGTCAGGATACTACAGTCAGGGATACTACAGTCAGGGATACTACAGGGATACTACAGTCAGGATACTACAGGGATACTACAGTCAGGGATACTACAGTCAGGGATACTACAGGATACTACAGTCAGGGATACTACAGTCAGGATACTACAGTCAGGGATACTACAGTCAGGGATACTACAGTCAGGATACTACAGTCAGGGATACTACAGTCAGGATACTACAGTCAGGGATACTACAGGGATACTACAGTCAGGATACTACAGTCAGGATACTACAGTCAGGGATACTACAGTCAGGGATACTACAGTCAGGATACTACAGTCAGGGATACTACAGTCAGGATACTACAGGGATACTACAGTCAGGGATACTACAGTCAGGGATACTACAGGATACTACAGTCAGGATACTACAGTGATACTACAGGGATACTACAGTCAGGATACTACAGGGATACTACAGGATACTACAGTCAGGGATACTACAGTCAGGGATACTACAGTCAGGGATACTACAGTCAGGGATACTACAGTCAGGATACTACAGGGATACTACAGTCAGGGATACTACAGTCAGGATACTACAGTCAGGATACTACAGGGATACTACAGGGATACTACAGTCAGGGATACTACAGTCAGGATACTACAGTCAGGATACTACAGGGATACTACAGTCAGGATACTACAGTCAGGGATACTACAGTCAGGGATACTACAGTCAGGGATACTACAGTCAGGATACTACAGGGATACTCGTCAGGATACTACAGTCAGGGATACTACAGTCAGGGATACTACAGTCAGGGATACTACAGTCAGGGATACTACAGTCAGGGATACTACAGTCAGGGATACTACAGTCAGGATACTACAGTCAGGATACTACAGGGATACCAGGGATACTACAGTCAGGGATACTACAGTCAGGGATACTACAGGGATACTACAGTCAGGGATACTACAGTCAGGATACTACAGGGATACTACAGTCAGGGATACTACAGTCAGGGATACTACAGTCAGGATACTACAGTCAGGGATACTACAGTCAGGGATACTACAGTCAGGATACTACAGGGATACTACAGTCAGGATACTACAGGGATACTACAGGGATACTACAGTCAGGGATACTACAGTCAGGATACTACAGTCAGGATACTACAGTCAGGGATACTACAGGGATACACAGGATACTACAGTCAGGGATACTACAGTCAGGATACTACAGTCAGGATACTACAGGGATACTACAGTCAGGGATACTACAGTCAGGGATACTACAGGGATACTACAGTCAGGGATACTACAGTCAGGGATACTACAGGGATACTACAGTCAGGGATACTACAGTCAGGGATACTACAGTCAGGGATACTACAGTCAGGATACTACAGTCAGGGATACTACAGTCAGGATACTACAGGGATACTACAGTCAGGGATACTACAGGGATACTACAGGGATACTACAGTCAGGGATACTACAGTCAGGGATACTACAGTCAGGGATACACAGTCAGGATACTACAGTCAGGATACTACAGTCAGGATACTACAGTCAGGGATACTACAGGGATACTACAGTCAGGATACTACAGTCAGGATACTACAGCAGGATACTACAGTCAGGATACTACGTCAGGGATACTACAGTCAGGGATACTACAGTCAGGGATACTACAGTCGGATACTACAGTCAGGGATACTACAGTCAGGGATACTACAGTCAGGATACTACAGTCAGGGATACTACAGTCAGGATACCACAGTCAGGGATACTACAGTCAGGGATACTACAGTCAGGGATACTACAGGGATACTACAGTCAGGGATACTACAGGGATACTACAGTCAGGGATACTACAGTCAGGGATACTACAGTCAGGATACTACAGTCAGGGATACTACAGTCAGGGATACTACAGGGATACTACAGTCAGGGATACTACAGTCAGGGATACTACAGTCAGGACACTACAGTCAGGGATACTACTGTCAGGATACCACAGTCAGGATACTACAGGGATACTACAGTCAGGATACTACAGGGATACTACAGGGATACTACAGGGATACTACAGTCAGGGATACTACAGTCAGGATACTACAGTCAGAGATACTACAGTCAGGGATACTACAGGGATACTACAGTCAGGGATACTACAGTCAGGGATACTACAGTCAGGATACTACAGTCAGGATACTACAGGGATACTACAGTCGGGATACTACAGTCAGGGATACTACAGGGATACTACAGTCAGGGATACTACAGTCAGGGATACTACAGGGATACTACAGTCAGGGATACTACAGTCAGGGATACTACAGTCAGGGATACAACAGTCAGGTATAATACAGGGATACTACAGTCAGGGATACTACATGGATACTAAAGGGATACTACAGTCAGGGATACTACAGTCAATTATACTACAGTCAGGGATACTATTGGGATACTACAGGGATACTACAGTCAGGGATACTACAGTCAGGATACTACAGTCAGGGATACTACAGGGATACTTCAGTCAGGGATACTACAGGGATACTACAGTAAGGGACACTACAGTAAGGGATACTTCAGGGATACTACAGTCAGGATACTACAGTCAGGATTCTACAGTCAGGGATACTACAGGGATACTACAGTCAGGGGTACTACAGGGATACTACAGTCAGGGATACTACAGTCAGGATACTACAGTCAGGGATACTACAGGGATACTACAGTCAGGGATACTACAGGGATACTACAGTCAGGGATAATACAGTCAGGGATACTACAGGGATACTTCAATCAGGGATACTACAGTCAGGGATACTAGTAAGGGATACTACAGTCAGGGATACTACAGGGATACTACAGTCAGCGATACTACAGTCAGGGATACTACAGTCAGGGATACTACAGTCAGGGATACTACAGGGATACTACAGTCAGGGATACTACAGTCAGGAATACTACAGTCAGGGATACTACAGGGATACTACAGTCAGGGATACTACAGGGATACTACAGTCAGGACACTACATTCAGGGATACTACATTCTGGGATACTACAGTCTCAATACTACAGTCAGGATACTACAGGGATACTACAGTCAGGGATACTACAGTCAGGGATACTACAGGGATACTACAGTCAGGGATACTACAGGGATACTACAGTCAGGGATACTACAGGGATACTACAGGGATACTTCAGTCAGGGATACTACAGTCAGGGATACTACAGTCAGGGATACAACAGTCAGGGATAATACAGGGATACTACAGTCAGGGATACTACATGGATACTACAGGGATACTACAGTCAGGGATACTACAGTCAATTATACTACAGTCAGGGATACTATTGGGATACTACAGGGATACTACAGTCAGGGATACTACAGTCAGGATACTACAGTTAGGGATACTACAGGGATACTACAGTCAGGATACTACAGTCAGGGATACTACAGTCAGGGATACTACAGTCAGAGATACTACAGTCAGGATACATCAGGGATACTACAGTCAGGGACACTACAGTCAGGGATACTACAGGGATACTACAGTCAGGGATACTACAGTCAGGGATACTACAATCAGGGATACTACAGTCAGGGATACTACAGTCAGGGATTCTACAGGGATAGTACAGTCAGGGATACTACAGTCAGGGATACTACAGTCAGGGATACTACAGTCAGGACACTACAGTCAGGGATACTACTGTCAGGATACCACAGTCAGGATACTACAGGGATACTACAGTCAGGATACTACAGGGATACTACAGGGATACTACAGTCAGGGATACTACAGTCAGGATACTACAGTCAGAAATACTACAGTCAGGGATACTACAGGGATACTACAGTCAGGGATACTACAGTCAGGGATACTACAGTCAGGATACTACAGTCAGGATACTACAGGGATACTACAGTCAGGGATACTACAGTCAGGGATACTACAGGGATACTATAGTCAGGGATACTACAGTCAGGGATACTACAGGGATACTACAGTCAGGGATACTACAGTCAGGGATACTACAGTCAGGGATACAACAGTCAGGGATAATACAGGGATACTACAGTCAGGGATACTACATGGATACTACAGGGATACTACAGTCAGGGATACTACATGGATACTACAGGGATACTACAGTCAGGGATACTACAGTCAATTATACTACAGTCAGGGATACAATTGGGATACTACAGGGATACTACAGTCAGGGATACTACAGTCAGGTTACCACAGTCAGGGATACTACAGGGATACTACAGTCAGGATACTACAGTCAGGGATACTACAGTCAGGTATACTACAGTCAGAGATACTACAGTCAGGATACATCAGGGATACTACAGTCAGGGACACTACAGTCAGGGATACTACAGGGATACTACAGTCAGGGATATGACAGTCAGGGATACTACAGTCAGGATACTACTTTCAGGGATAGTACAGTCAGGGATACTACAGTCAGGGATACTACAGGGATACTACAGTCAGGATACTACAGGGATACTACAGGGATACTACAGGGATACTACAGTCAGGGATACTACAGTCAGGGATACTACAATCAGGGATACTACAGTCAGAGATACTACAGTCAGGGATTCTACAGGGATAGTACAGTCAGGGATACTACAGTCAGGGATACTACAGTCAGGGATACTACAGTCAGGACACTACAGTCAGGGATACTACTGTCAGGATACCACAGTCAGGATACTACAGGGATACTACAGTCAGGATACTACAGGGATACTACAGGGATACTACAGGGATACTACAGTCAGGGATACTACAGTCAGGATACTACAGTCAGAGATACTACAGTCAGGGATACTACAGTCAGGGATACAACAGTCAGGTATAATACAGGGATACTACAGTCAGGGATACTACATGGATACTAAAGGGATACTACAGTCAGGGATACTACAGTCAATTATACTACAGTCAGGGATACTATTGGGATACTACAGGGATACTACAGTCAGGGATACTACAGGGATACTTCAGTCAGGGATACTACAGGGATACTACAGTAAGGGACACTACAGTAATTGATACTTCAGGGATACTACAGTCAGGGATATGACAGTCAGTGATACTACAGTCAGGGATACTACAGTCAGGGATACTACAGGGATACTTCAGTCAGGATACTACAGGGATACTACAGGGATACTACAGGGATACTACAGTCAGGGATACCACAGTCAGGGATACTACAATCAGGGATACTACAGTCAGGGATACTACAGTCAGGGATACTACAGGGATAGTACAGTCAGGGATACTACAGTCAGGGATACTACAGTCAGGGATACTACAGTCAGGGATACTACTGTCAAGGACACTACAGTCAGGATACCACAGTCAGGATACTACAGGGATACTACAGTCAGGATACTACAGGGATACTACAGGGATACTACAGGGATACTACAGTCAGGGATACTACAGGGATACTACAGTCAGGGATACTACAGTCACGGATACTACAGGGATACTTCAGACAGGGATACTACAGTCAGGATACTACAGTCAGAGATACTACAGTCAGGGATACTACAGGGATACTACAGTCAGGGATACTACAGTCAGGGATACTACAGTCAGGATACTACAGTCAGGATACTACAGTCAGGATTCTACAGTCAGGGATACTACAGGGATACTACAGTCAGGGATACTACAGTCAGGGATACTACAGGGATACTTCAATCAGGGATACTACAGTCAGGGATACTAGTAAGGGATACTACAGTCAGGGATACTACAGGGATACTACAGTCAGGGATACTACGGTCAGGGATACTACAGTCAGGGATACTACAGTCAGGGATACTACAGGGATACTACAGTCAGGGATACTACAGTCAGGAATACTACAGTCAGGGATACTACAGGGATACTACAGTCAGGGATACTACAGGGATACTACAGTCAGGACACTACAGTCAGGATACTACAGTCAGGATACTACATTCAGGGATACTACATTCAGGGATACTACAGTCTCAATACTACAGTCAGGGATACTACAGGGATACTACAGTCAGGGATACTACAGTCAGGAATACTACAGTCAGGGATACTACAGGGACACTACAGTCAGGGATACTACAGGGATACTACAGTCAGGACACTACAGTCAGGATACTACAGTCAGGATACTACATTCAGGGATACTACATTCAGGGATACTACAGTCTCAATACTACAGTCAGATACACGGGATACTACAGTCAGGGATACTACAGTCAGGAATACTACAGTCAGGGATACTACAGGGATACTACAGTCAGGGATACTACAGGGATACTACAGTCAGGACACTACAGTCAGGATACTACAGTCAGGATACTACAGTCAGGGATACTACATTCAGGGATACTACAGTCTCAATACTACAGTCAGGGATACTACAGGGATACTACAGTCAGGGATACTACAGTCAGGAATACTACAGTCAGGGATACTACAGGGACACTACAGTCAGGGATACTACAGGGATACTACAGTCAGGACACTACAGTCAGGATACTACAGTCAGGATACTACATTCAGGGATACTACATTCAGGGATACTACAGTCTCAATACTACAGTCATGATACTACAGGGATACTACAGTCAGGGATACTACAGTCAGGGTTACTACAAGGATACTACAGTCAGGGATACTACAGTCAGGGATACTACAGGGATACTACAGTCAGGGATACTACAGGGATACTACAGGGATACTACAGTCAGGGATACTACAGTCAGGGATACTACAGTCAGGGATACAACAGTCAGGGATAATACAGGGATACTACAGTCAGGGATACTACATGGATACTACAGGGATACTACAGTCAGGGATACTACAGTCAATTATACTACAGTCAGGGATACTATTGGGATACTACAGGGATACTACAGTCAGGGATACTACAGTCAGGATACTACAGTCAGGGATACTACAGTCAGGGATACTACAGTCAGAGATACTACAGTCAGGATACTACAGGGATACTACAGTCAGGGATACTGACAGTCAGGGATACTACAGTCAGGATAATTCTTTCAGGGATAGTACAGTCAGGGATACTACAGTCAGGGATACTACAGGGATACTACAGTCAGGATACTACAGGGATACTACAGTCAGGGATACTACAGTCAGGGATACTACAATCAGGGATACTACAGTCAGGGATACTACAGTCAGGGATACTACAGGGATACTACAGTCAGGGATACTACAGTCAGTGATACTACAGTCAGGGATACTACTGTCAGGACACTACAGTCAGGGATACTACAGGGATACTACAGTCATACTACAGGGATACTACAGTCAGGATACTACAGGGATACTACAGTCAGGGATACTACAGTCAGGGATACTACAGTCAGGGATACTCACAGGGATACTACAGTCAGGGATACTACAGGGATACTACAGTCAGGGATACTACAGTCAGGGATACTACAGTCAGGGATACTACAGTCAGGGATACTACAGTCAGGGATACTACAGTCAGGGATACTACAGGGATACTACAGTCAGGGATACGACAGTCAGGGATACTACAGTCAGGATACTACAGTCAGGGAAATACAGTCAGGGATACTACAGTCAGGGATACTACAGGGATACTACAGTCAGGGATACTACAGGGATACTACAGGGATACTACAGTCAGGGATACTACAGTCAGTTATACTACAGTCAGGGATACTGCTGGGATACTACAGGGATACTACAGTCAGGGATACTACAGTCAGGATACTACAGTCAGGGATACTACAGTCAGGATACTACAGGGATACTACAGTCAGGATACTACAGTCAGGGATACTACAGTCACGATACTACAGTCAGGGATACTACAGTCAGGATACTACAGTCAGGGATACTACAGTCAGGATACTACATTCAGGGATACTACAGTCAGGGATACTACAGGGATACTACAGTCAGGGATACTACAGTCAGGGATACTACAGGGATACTACAGTCAGGGATACTACAGTCAGGATACTACAGTCAGGGATACTACAGGGATACTACAGTCAGGGATACTACAGTCAGGGATACTACAGTCAGGGATACTACAGTCAGGGATACTACAGTCAGGGATACTAGTCAGGATACTACAGTCAGGATACTACAGTCAGGGATACTACAGGGATACTACAGGGATACTACAGTCAGGGATACTACAGTCAGGGATACTACAGTCAGGATACTACAGTCAGGGATACTACAGTCAGGGATACTACAGGGATACTACAGTCAGGGATACTACAGTCAGGATACTACAGTCAGGATACTACAGTCAGGGATACTACAGTCAGGGATACTACAGGGATACTACAGTCAGGGATACTACAGCAGGGATACTACAGTCAGGGATACTACAGTCAGGGATACTACAGTCAGGGATACTACATGGATACTACAGGGATACTACAGTCAGGGATACTACAGTCAATTATACTACAGTCAGGGATACTACAGGGATACTACAGTCAGGGATACTGCAGTCAGGATACTACAGTCAGGGATACTACAGGGATACTACAGTGGATACTACAGTCAGGGATACTACAGTCAGGGATACTACAGTCAGGGATACTACAGTCAGGGATACTACAGGGGATACTACAGTCAGGGATACTACAGTCAGGGATACTACAGTCAGGGATACTACAGCAGGGATACTACAGTCAGGGATACTACAGTCAGGGATACTACAGTCAGGGATACTACAGGGATACTACAGTCAGGATACACAGGATACTACAGTCAGGGATACTACAGTCAGGGATACTACAGGGGATACTACAGTCAGGGATACTACAGTCAGGATACTACAGTCAGGGATACTACAGTCAGGATACTACAGTCAGGGATACTACAGTCAGGATACTACAGTCAGGGATACTACAGTCAGGATACTACAGTCAGGGATACTACAGTCAGGGATACTACAGTCAGGGATACTACAGTCAGGGATACTACAGGGATACTACAGTCAGGGATACTACAGTCAGGGATACTACAGTCAGGGATACTACAGTCAGGGATACTACAGTCAGGATACTACAGTCAGGATACTACAGTCAGGGATACTACAGTCAGGGATACTACAGTCAGGATACTACAGTCAGGGATACTACAGTCAGGGATACTACAGTCAGGATACTACAGGGATACTACAGTCAGGGATACTACAGGGATACTACAGTCAGGGATACTACAGTCAGGGATACTACAGGGATACTACAGTCAGGGATACTACAGTCAGGGATACTACAGTCAGGGATACTACAGTCAGGGATACTACAGTCAGGGATACTACAGGGATACTACAGGGATACTACAGTCAGGGATACTACAGGATACTACAGTCAGGGATACCGTGGGATACTACAGGGATACTACAGTCAGGGATACTACAGTCAGGGATACTACAGTCAGGGATACTACGTCAGGGATACTACAGTCAGGGATACTACAGTCAGGATACTACAGTCAGGGATACTACAGTCAGGGATACTACAGGGATACTACAGTCAGGATACTACAGTCAGGGATACTACAGTCAGGATACTACAGTCAGGGATACTACAGTCAGGGATACTACAGTCAGGGATACTACAGTCAGGGATACTACAGTCAGGGATACTACAGTCAGGGATACTACAGTCAGGGATACTACAGTCAGGGATACTACAGTCAGGGATACTACAGGGATACTACAGGATACAGTCAGGGATACTACAGTCAGGATACTACAGTCAGGATACGACAGGGATACTACAGGGATACTACAGTCAGGATACTACAGGGATACTACAGTCAGGGATACTACAGTCAGGGATACTACAGTCAGGGATACTACAGTCAGGGATACTACAGTCAGGGATACTACAGTCAGGGATACTACAGTCAGGGATACTACAGTCAGGGATACTACAGTGGATACTACAGTCAGGATACTACAGTCAGGGATACTACAGGGATACTACAGTCAGGGATACTACAGGGATACTACAGTCAGGGATACTACAGTCAGGGATACCACAGTCAGGGATACTACAGTCAGGGATACTACAGTCAGGGATACTACAGTCAGGGATACTACAGGTCAGGGATACTACAGTCAGGATACTACAGTCAGGGATACTACAGTCAGGGATACTACAGTCAGGGATACTACAGTCAGGGATACTACAGTCAGGGATACTACAGGGATACTACAGTCAGGGATACTACAGTCAGGGATACTACAGTCAGGATACTACAGTCAGGGATACTACAGTCAGGGATACTACAGTCAGGGATACTACAGTCAGGATACTACAGTCGGGATACTACAGTCAGGGATACTACAGTCAGGGATACTACAGTCAGGGATACTACAGGGATACTACAGTCAGGGATACTACAGTCAGGGATACTACAGTCAGGATACTACAGGGATACTACAGGGATACACAGGTACCACAGGATACTACAGCGGGATACTACAGTCAGGGATACTACAGCAGGGATACTACAGTCAGGATACTACAGCAGGGATACTACAGGGATACTACAGTCAGGGATACTACAATCAGGGATACTACAGTCAGAGATACTACAGTCAGGGATACTACAGGGGATACTACAGTCAGGGATACTACAGTCAGGGATACTACAGTCAGGGATACTACAGTCAGGACACTACAGTCAGGGATACTACTGTCAGGATACCACAGTCAGGATACTACAGGGATACTACAGTCAGGATACTACAGGGATACTACAGGGATACTACAGGGATACTACAGTCAGGGATACTACAGTCAGGATACTACAGTCAGAGATACTACAGTCAGGGATACTACAGTCAGGGATACAACAGTCAGGTATAATACAGGGATACTACAGTCAGGGATACTACATGGATACTAAAGGGATACTACAGTCAGGGATACTACAGTCAATTATACTACAGTCAGGGATACTATTGGGATACTACAGGGATACTACAGTCAGGGATACTACAGTCAGGATACTACAGTCAGGGATACTACAGGGATACTTCAGTCAGGGATACTACAGGGATACTACAGTAAGGGACACTACAGTAATTGATACTTCAGGGATACTACAGTCAGGGATATGACAGTCAGTGATACTACAGTCAGGGATACTACAGTCAGGGATACTACAGGGATACTTCAGTCAGGATACTACAGGGATACTACAGGGATACTACAGTCAGGGATACCACAGTCAGGGATACTACAATCAGGGATACTACAGTCAGGGATACTACAGTCAGGGATACTACAGGGATATTACAGTCAGGGATACTACAGTCAGGGATACTACAGTCAGGGATACTACAGTCAGGGATACTACTGTCAGGACACTACAGTCAGGATACCACAGTCAGGATACTACAGGGATACTACAGTCAGGATACTACAGGGATACTACAGGGATACTACAGGGATACTACAGGGATACCACAGTCAGGGATACTACAGTCAGGGATACTACAGTCACGGATACTACAGGGATACTTCAGACAGGGATACTACAGTCAGGATACTACAGTCAGAGATACTACAGTCAGTGATACTACAGGGATACTACAGTCAGGGATACTACAGTCAGGGATACTACAGTCAGGATACTACAGTCAGGATACTACAGTCAGGATTCTACAGTCAGGGATACTACAGGGATACTACAGTCAGGGATACAACAGTCAGGGATACTACAGGGATACTTCAATCAGGGATACTACAGTCAGGGATACTAGTAAGGGATACTACAGTCAGGGATACTACAGGGATACTACAGTCAGGGATACTACGGTCAGGGATACTACAGTCAGGGATACTACAGTCAGGGATACTACAGGGATACTACAGTCAGGGATACTACAGTCAGGAATACTACAGTCAGGGATACTACAGGGATACTACAGTCAGGGATACTACAGGGATACTACAGTCAGGACACTACAGTCAGGATACTACAGTCAGGATACTACATTCAGGGATACTACATTCAGGGATACTACAGTCTCAATACTACAGTCAGGGATACTACAGGGATACTACAGTCAGGGATACTACAGTCAGGAATACTACAGTCAGGGATACTACAGGGACACTACAGTCAGGGATACTACAGGGATACTACAGTCAGGACACTACAGTCAGGATACTACAGTCAGGATACTACATTCAGGGATACTACATTCAGGGATACTACAGTCTCAATACTACAGTCATGATACTACAGGGATACTACAGTCAGGGATACTACAGTCAGGAATACTACAGTCAGGGATACTACAGGGATACTACAGTCAGGGATACTACAGGGATACTACAGTCAGGACACTACAGTCAGGATACTACAGTCAGGATACTACATTCAGGGATACTACATTCAGGGATACTACAGTCTCAATACTACAGTCAGGGATACTACAGGGATACTACAGTCAGGGATACTACAGTCAGGAATACTACAGTCAGGGATACTACAGGGACACTACAGTCAGGGATACTACAGGGATACTACAGTCAGGACACTACAGTCAGGATACTACAGTCAGGATACTACATTCAGGGATACTACATTCAGGGATACTACAGTCTCAATACTACAGTCATGATACTACAGGGATACTACAGTCAGGGATACTACAGTCAGGGTTACTACAAGGATACTACAGTCAGGGATACTACAGTCAGGGATACTACAGGGATACTACAGTCAGGGATACTACAGGGATACTACAGGGATACTACAGTCAGGGATACTACAGTCAGGGATACTACAGTCAGGGATACAACAGTCAGGGATAATACAGGGATACTACAGTCAGGGATACTACATGGATACTACAGGGATACTACAGTCAGGGATACTACAGTCAATTATACTACAGTCAGGGATACTATTGGGATACTACAGGGATACTACAGTCAGGGATACTACAGTCAGGATACTACAGTCAGGGATACTACAGTCAGGGATACTACAGTCAGAGATACTACAGTCAGGATACTACAGGGATACTACAGTCAGGGATATGACAGTCAGGGATACTACAGTCAGGATACTTCTTTCAGGGATAGTACAGTCAGGGATACTACAGTCAGGGATACTACAGGGATACTACAGTCAGGATACTACAGGGATACTACAGGGATACTACAGGGATACTACAGTCAGGGATACTACAGTCAGGGATACTACAATCAGGGATACTACAGTCAGGGATACTACAGTCAGGGATTCTACAGGGATAGTACAGTCAGGGATACTACAGTCAGTGATACTACAGTCAGGGATACTACAGTCAGGACACTACAGTCAGGGATACTACAGTCAGGATACCACAGTCAGGATACTACAGGGATACTACAGTCAGGATAATACAGGGATACTACAGGGATACTACAGGGATACTACAGTCAGGGATACTACAGTCAGGGATACTACAGGGATACTTCAGACAGGGATACTACAGTCAGGATACTACAGTCAGAGATACTACAGTCAGGGATACTACAGGGATACTACAGTCAGGGATACTACAGTCAGGGATACTACAGTCAGGATACTACAGTCAGGATACTACAGGGATACTACAGTCAGGGATACTACAGTCAGGGATACTACAGGGATACTACAGTCAGGGATACTACAGTCAGGGATACTACAGGGATACTACAGTCAGGGATACTACAGTCAGGGATACTACAGTCAGGGATACAACAGTCAGGGATAATACAGGGATACTACAGTCAGGGATACTACATGGATACTACAGGGATACTACAGTCAGGGATACTACAGTCAATTATACTACAGTCAGGGATACTATTGGGATACTACAGGGATACTACAGTCAGGGATACTACAGTCAGGATACTACAGTCAGGGATACTACAGGGATACTTCAGTCAGGGATACTACAGTCAGGAATACTACAGTCAGGATACTATAGTCAGGGATACTACAGTCAGGATACTACAGTCAGGGATACTACAGTCAGGATACTACAGTCAGGATACTACAGTCAGGATACTACAGTCAGGGGTAGTACAGTCAGGGATACTACAGGGATACTACTTTCAGGATACTACAGTCAGGGATACTACAGTCAGGGATACTACAGGGATACTACAGGGATACCACAGGGATACTACAGTCATTGATACTACAGTCAGGGATACTACAGGGATACTACAATCAGGGATACTACAGTCAGGGATACTACAGTCAGGGATACTACAGGGATAGTACAGTCAGGGATACTACAGTCAGGATACTACAGGGATACTACAGTCAGGGATACTACAGTCAGGGATACTACATTCAGGGATACTACAGGGATACTACAGTCAGGGATACTACAGTCAGGGATACTACAGGGATACTACAGTCAGGGATACTACAGTCAGGGATACTACAGTCAGGATACTACAGTCAGGGATACTACAGGGATACTACAGGGATACTACAGTCAGGGATACTACAGTCAGGATACTACAGTCAGGCATACTACAGGGATACTACAGGGATACTACAGTCAGGGTTACTACAATCAGGATACTACAGTCAGGGATACCACAGTCAGAGATACCACAGTCAGGATACTACAGGGATACTACAGTCAGGGATACTACAGTCAGAGATACTACAGGGAAACTACAGTCAGGATACTTCAGGGATACTACAGGGATACTACAGTCAGGATACTACAGGGATACTACAGTCAGGATACTACAGTCAGGGATACTACAGTCAGGGATACTACAGGGATACTACAGTCAGGGATACTACAGTCAGAGATACTACAGGGAAACAACAGTCAGGATACTACAGGGATCCTACAGTCAGGATACTACAGTCAGGGATACTACAGTCAGGATACTACAGTCAGGGATACTACAGTCAGGGATACTACAGTCAGGGATACTACAGTCAGGATACTACAGGGATACTACAGTCAGGATACTACAGTCAGGGACACTACAGTCAAGGATACTACAGAGATACTACAGGGATACTACAGGGATACAACAGGGATACTACAGTCAGGGATACTACAGGGATACTACAGTCAGGGATACTACAGTTCTGACGTTGGATTGATTAACCTGTTAGGGCTAGGGGGCAGTATTGACACGGCTGGATAAAAAACATACCCAATTTATTCTGGTTACCACTCCTACCCAGTAACTAGAATATGCATATACTTATTACATATGGATAGAAAACACCCTACATTTTCTAAAACTGTTTGAATGGTGTCTGTGAGTATAACAGAACTCAAATGGCAGGTCAAAACCTGAGAGATTCCTTTACAGGAAGTGGCCTGTCTGACCATTTCTTGAACTTCTTTTCCATCTCTATCATTTACTAAGGATCTCTGCTCTAACGTGACACTTCCCACGTCGTCCATAGGCGCTCAGAGCCCGGGAAAAAACAGAATGTCGTCATTCCAGCCCCAGGCTGAAACACATTATCGCCTTTCTCAAGTGGCCGATCAAGGGACACTGGGCTTAGGCGCATGACCCGACCGCCCCCGCCTTTGGGATTTTTTTCCTCTGTTTGCCGAAAAGGAGATTCCCTGTCGGAATATTATCGCTTTTCTACGAGAAAAATGGCGTAAAAATTGATTTTAAACAGCGGTTGACATGCTTCGAAGTACGGTAATGGAATATTTAGAATTTTATTGTCACGAATTGCGCCATGCGCGCGACACTTCTTTACTATTTCGGATAGTGTCTGGAACGCATCGAACAAAACGCCGCTATTCGGATATAACGATGGATTATTTTGGACCAAACCAACATTTGTTATTGAAGTAGCAGTCCTGGGTGTGCATTCTGACGAAGACAACAAAAGGTAATCAAACTTTTATAATAGTAAATATGATTATGGTGAGTGCTAAACTTGCCGGGTGTCTAAATAGCGAGCCCGTGATGGCTGGGCTATGTACTTAGAATATTGCAAAATGTGCTTTCACCAAAAAGCTATTTTAAAATCGGACATATCGAGTGCATAGAGGAGGTCTGTATCTATAATTCTTAAAATAATTGTTATGCTTTTTGTGAACGTTTATCGTGAGTAATTTAGTAAAATGTTAGCGAATTCCCCGGAAGTTTGCGGGGGGTATGCTAGTTCTGAACGTCACATGCTAATGTAAAAAGCTGGTTTTTGATATAAATATGAACTTGATTGAACAAAACATGCATGTATTGTATAACATAATGTCCTAGGGTTGTCATCTGATGAAGATCATCAAAGGTGAGTGCTGCATTTAGCTGTCTTCTGGGTTTTGGTGACATTATATGCTGGCTTGAAAAATGGGTGTCTGATTATTTCTGCCTTGGTACTCTGCTGACATAATCTAATGTTTTGCTTTCGTTGTAACGCCTTTTTGAAATCGGACAGTGTGGTTAGATTAACGAGAGTCTTGTCTTTAAATAGCTGTAAAATAGTCATATGTTTGAGAAATTGAAGTAATAGGATTTTTAAGGTTTTGAAAATCGCGCCACAGGCTGCCAGTGGCTGTTACGTAGGTGGGACGCAAGCGTCCCACCTAGCCCATAGAGGTTAACTACAGAGAGGTAAGATGTGTTTTTAATGCTCTGTACACACAAGCTTCTTAGCTAGCTAGCTTCCCTGGTCCAACGTTAAACCTGAAGTTCAAAGACATTCGAAGTTCCTCCATAGAAGCCTCCTCCTCCTCCTCCTCTTCCTCCTCCTCCTCCTCCGTAGGAATAGTTCTGTGGGTCTAATTCAGATAATGATATGCTACAACAAGATGCTAGGCGCTTCAAGACAAGCCTCCTCCTCCACTTTCCCACACGCAAAATGTTGTTTGCATCTCACGTCTTACTCTTGTCTTTTCCATCACCAACGTTGTTGTATCTCGCACCTTACACTAGTCTTTCCATCACCAATGTCAACATCTCACTGATCTACAGCTGCTGGCCCCTCTCCACATCAACAACTCACTGATCTACAGCTGGCCCCTCTCCACGTCAACAACTCACTGATCTACAGCTGGCCCCTCTCCACGTCAACAACTCACTGATCTACAGCTGGCCCCTCTCCACATCAACAACTCACTGATCTACAGCTGGCCCCTCTCCGCGTCAACAACTCACTGATCTACAGCTGGCCCCTCTCCACGTCAACACCTCACTGATCTACAGCTGGCCCCTCTCCACATCAACACCTCACTGATCTACAGCTGGCCCCTCTCCACATCAACAACTCACTGATCTACAGCTGGCCCCTCTCCACATCAACAACTCACTGATCTACAGCTGGCCCCTCTCCACATCAACACCTCACTGATCTACAGCTGGCCCCTCTCCACGTCAACATCTCACTGAGCGACAGCTGGCCCCTCTCCACATCAACAACTCACTGATCTACAGCTGCTGGCCCCTCTCCACATCAACAACTCACTGATCTACAGCTGGCCCCTCTCCACGTCAACACCTCACTGATCTACAGCTGGCCCCTCTCCAAATCAACAACTCACTGATCTACAGCTGGCCCCTCTCCACATCAACAACTCACTGATCTACAGCTGCTGGCCCCTCTCCACATCAACAACTCACTGATCTACAGCTGGCCCCTTTCCACGTCAACACCTCACTGATCTACAGCTGGCCCTACTCCACATCAACAACTCACTGATCTACAGCTGGCCCCTCTCCACGTCAACAACTCACTGATCTACAGCTGCCCCTCTCCACGTCAACAACTCACTGATCTACAGTTGGCCCCTCTCCACATCAACAACTCACTGATCTACAGCTGCTGGCCCCTCTCCACGTCAACACCTCACTTATCTACAGCTTGCCCCTCTTCACGTCAACATCTCATTGATCTACAGCTTGCCCCTCTTCACGTCAACACCTCATTGATCTACAGCTGGCCCCTCTCCACATCTACAACTCACTGATCTACAGCTGCTGGCCCCTCCACGTCAACAACTCACTGATCTACAGCTGGCCCCTCTCCACATCAACAACTCACTTATCTGTAGCTGTCCCCTCTCCACATCAACAACTCACTGATCTACAGCTGGCCCCTCTCCACATCAACAACTCACTGATCTACAGCTGCTGGCCCCTCCACATCAACAACTCACTGATCTACAGCAGGCCCCTCTCCACATCAACAACTCACTGATCTACAGCTGGCCCCTCTCCACATCAACAACTCACTGATCTACAGCTGCTGGCCCCTCCACATCAACAACTCACTGATCTACAGCAGGCCCCTCTCCACATCAACAACTCACTGATCTACAGCTGGCCCCTCTCCACATCAACAACTCACTGATCTACAGTTGGCCCCTCTCCACGTCAACAACTCACTGATCTACAGCTGGCCCCTCTCCACGTCAAAACCTCACTGATCTACAGCTGGCCCCTCTCCACATCAACAACTCACTGATCTACAGCAGGCCCCTCTCCACATCAACAACTCACTGATCTACAGCTGGCCCCTCTCCACATCAACAACTCACTGATCTACAGCTGCTGGCCCCTCCACATCAACAACTCACTGATCTACAGCAGGCCCCTCTCCACATCAACAAATCACTGATCTACAGCTGGCCCCTCTCCACATCAACAACTCACTGATCTACAGCTGCTGGCCCCTCCACATCAACAACTCACTGATCTACAGCAGGCCCCTCTCCACATCAACAACTCACTGATCTACAGCTGGCCCCTCTCCACATCAACAACTCACTGATCTACAGTTGGCCCCTCTCCACGTCAACAACTCACTGATCTACAGCTGGCCCCTCTCCACGTCAAAACCTCACTGATCTACAGCTGGCCCCTCTCCACATCAACAACTCACTGATCTACAGCAGGCCCCTCTCCAAATCAACAACTCACTGATCTACAGCTGCTGGCCCCTCTCCACGTCAACACCTCACTGATCTACAGCTGGCCCCTCTCCACGTCCACACCTCACTGATCTACAGCTGGCCCCTCTCCACATCAACACCTCACTGATCTACAGCTGGCCCAACTCCACATCAACAACTCACTGATCTACAGCTGGCCACTCTCCACGTCAACAACTCACTGATCTACAGCTGGCCCCTCTCCACGTCAACACCTCACTGATCTACAGCTGGCCCCTCTCCACATCTACAACTCACTGATCTACAGCTGCTGGCCCCTCTCCACGTCAACACCTCACTGATCTACAGCTTGCCCCTCTTCACATCAACACCTCATTGATCTACAGCTGGTCCCTCTCCACATCTACAACTAACTGATCTACAGCTGCTGGCCCCTCCACGTCAACAACTCACTGATCTACAGCTGGCCCCTCTCCACATCAACAACTCACTGATCTGTAGCTGGCCCCTCTCCACATCAACAACTCACTGATCTACAGCTGGCCCCTCTCCACATCAACAACTCACTGATCTACAGCTGGCCCTACTCCACATCAACAACTCACTGATCTACAGCTGGCCCCTCTCCACATCAACAACTCACTGATCTACAGCTGGCCCCTCTCCAAATCAACAACTCACTGATCTACAGCTGGCCCTTCTCCACATCAACAACTCACTGATCTACAGCTTGCCCCTCTCCACGTCAACAACTCACTGATCTACAGCTGGCCCCTCTCCACGTCAACAACTCACTGATCTACAGCTGGCCCCTCTCCACGTCAACAACTCACTGATCTACAGTTGGCCCCTCTCCACGTCAACAACTCACTGATCTACAGCTGGCCCCCCTCCACGTCAACACCTCACTGATCTACAGCTGTCCCCTCTCCAAATCAACAACTCACTGATCTACAGCTGGCCCCTCTCCACATCAACAACTCACTGATCTACAGCATGCCCCTCTCCAAATCAACAACTCACTGATCTACAGCTGCTGGCCCCTCTCCACGTCAACAACTCACTGATCTACAGCTGGCCCCTCTCCACATCAACAACTCACTGATCTACAGCTGGCCCCTCTCCACATCAACAACTCACTGATCTACAGCTAGCCCTACTCCACATCAACAACTCACTGATCTACAGCAGGCCCCTCTCCACATCAACAACTCACTGATCTACAGCTGGCCCCTCTCCAAATCAAAACTCACTGATCTACAGATGGCCCTTCTCCACATCAACAACTCACTGATCTACAGTTGGCCCCTCTCCACGTCAACAACTCACTGATCTACAGCTGGCCCCTCTCCACGTCAACAACTCACTGATCTACAGTTTGCCCCTCTCCACATCAACAACTCACTGATCTACAGCTGGCCCCCCTCCACGTCAACACCTCACTGATCTACAGCTGTCCCCTCTCCAAATCAACAACTCACTGATCTACAGCTGGCCCCTCTCCACGTCAACAACTCACTGATCTACAGCTGGCCCCTCTCCACGTCAACACCTCACTGATCTGTAGCTGGCCCTTCTCCACGTCAACAACTCACTGATCTACAGCTGCTGGCCCCTCTCCACGTCAACAACTCACTGATCTACAGCTGGCCCCTCTCCACATCAACAACTCACTGATCTACAGCTGGCCCCTCTCCACGTCAACAACTCACTGATCTACAGCTGGCCCCTCTCCACGTCAACAACTCACTGATCTACAGCTGGCCCCTCTCCACATCTACAACTCACTGATCTACAGCTGCTGGCCCCTCTCCACATCTACAACTCACTGATCTACAGCTGGCCTCTCTCCACGTCAACAACTCACTGATCTACAGCTGGAACCTCTCCACATCAACAACTCACTGATCTGTAGCTGGCCCCTCTCCACATCAACAACGCACTGATCTACAGCTGGCCCCTCTCCACATCAACAACTCACTGATCTACAGCTGGCCCCTCTCCAAATCAAAACTCACTGATCTACAGATGGCCCTTCTCCACATCAACAACTCACTGATCTACAGTTGGCCCCTCTCCACGTCAACAACTCACTGATCTACAGCTGGCCCCTCTCCACGTCAACAACTCACTGATCTACAGTTTGCCCCTCTCCACATCAACAACTCACTGATCTACAGCTGGCCCCCCTCCACGTCAACACCTCACTGATCTACAGCTGTCCCCTCTCCAAATCAACAACTCACTGATCTACAGCTGGCCCCTCTCCACGTCAACAACTCACTGATCTACAGCTGGCCCCTCTCCACGTCAACACCTCACTGATCTGTAGCTGGCCCTTCTCCACGTCAACAACTCACTGATCTACAGCTGCTGGCCCCTCTCCACGTCAACAACTCACTGATCTACAGCTGGCCCCTCTCCACATCAACAACTCACTGATCTACAGCTGGCCCCTCTCCACGTCAACAACTCACTGATCTACAGCTGGCCCCTCTCCACGTCAACAACTCACTGATCTACAGCTGGCCCCTCTCCACATCTACAACTCACTGATCTACAGCTGCTGGCCCCTCTCCACATCTACAACTCACTGATCTACAGCTGGCCTCTCTCCACGTCAACAACTCACTGATCTACAGCTGGAACCTCTCCACATCAACAACTCACTGATCTGTAGCTGGCCCCTCTCCACATCAACAACGCACTGATCTACAGCTGGCCCCTCTCCACATCAACAACTCACTGATCTACAGCTGGCCCCTCTCCACGTCAACACCTCACTGAGCGACAGCTGGCCCCTCTCCACATCAACAACTAACTGATCTACAGCTGGCCCCACTCCACGTCAGCAACTCACTGATCTACAGCTGCTGGCCCCTCTCCACATCTACAACTCACTGATCTACAGCTGCTGGCCCCTCTCCATGCCAAAAACTCACTGATCTACAGCTGGCCCTCTCCACGTAAACAACTCACTAATCTACAGCTGGCCCCTCTCCACATCAACAACTCACTGATCTACAGCTGGCCCCTCTCCACATCAACAACTCACTGATCTACAGCTGGCCCCTCTCCACATCAACAACTCACTGATCTACAGCTGGCCCCTCTCCACATCTACAACTCACTGATCTACAGCTGCTGGCCCCTCTCCACATCTACAACTCACTGATCTACAGCTGGCCCCTCTCTACATCAACAACTCACTGATCTACAGCTGCTGGCCCCTCTCCACATCTACAACTCACTGATCTACAGCTGCTGGCCCCTCTCCACATCTACAACTCACTGATCTACAGCTGGCCTCTCTCCACGTCAACAACTCACTGATCTACAGCTGGACCCTCTCCACATCAACAACTCACTGATCTGTAGCTGGCCCCTCTCCACATCAACACTGCACTGATCTACAGCTGGCCCCTCTCCACATCAACAACTCACTGATCTACAGCTGGCCCCTCTCCACGTCAACAACTCACTGATCTACAGCTGGCCCCTCTCCACGTCAACAACTCACTGATCTACAGCTGCTGGCCCCTCCACGTCAACAACTCACTGATCTACAGCTGGCCCCTCTCCACATCAACAACTCACTGATCTGTAGCTGGCCCCTCTCCACATCAACAACTCACTGATCTACAGCTGGCCCCTCTCCACATCCACAACTCACTGATCTACAGCTGGCCCTTCTCCACATCAACAACTCACTGATCTACAGCTGGCCCCTCTCCACATCAACAACTCACTGATCTACAGCTGGCCCCTCTCCACATCAACAACTCACTGATCTACAGCTGGCCCTTCTCCACATCAACAACTCACTGATCTACAGCTGGCCCCTCTCCACATCAACAACTCACTGATCTACAGCTGGCCCCTCTCCACATCAACAACTCACTGATCTACAGCTGGCCCTTCTCCACATCAACAACTCACTGATCTACAGCTGGCCCCTCTCCACGTCAACAACTCATTGATCTACAGCTGGCCCCTCTCCACATCTACAACTCACTGATCGACAGCTGCTGGCCCCTCTCCACGTCAACACCTCACTGATCTACAGCTTGCCCCTCTTCACATCAACACCTCATTGATCTACAGCTGGCCCCTCTCCACATCTACAACTCACTGATCTACAGCTGCTGGCCCCTCCACGTCAACAACTCACTGATCTGTAGCTGGCCCCTCTCCACATCAACAGCTCACTGATCTACAGCTGGCCCCTCTCCACATCAACAACTCACTGATCTACAGCTGGCCCTTCTCCACATCAACAACTCACTGATCTACAGCTGGCCTCTCTCCACATCAACAACTCACTGATCTACAGCTGGCCCCTCTCCACATCAACATCTCACTGATCTACAGCTGGCCCTTCTCCACATCAACAACTCACTGATCTACAGCTGGCCCCTCTCCACGTCAACAACTCACTGATCTACTGCTGGCCCCTCTCCACGTCAACAACTCACTGATCTACAGTTGGCCCCTCTCCACGTCAACAACTCACTGATCTACAGCTGGCCCCCCTCCACGTCAACACCTCACTGATCTACAGCTGTCCCCTCTCCACATCAACAACTCACTGATCTACAGCTGGCCCCTCTCCACATCAACAACTCACTGATCTACAGCAGGCCCCACTCCAAATCAACAACTCACTGATCTACAGCTGCTGGCCCCTCTCCACGTCAACAACTCACTGATCTACAGCTGGCCCCTCTCCACATCAACAACTCACTGATCTACAGCTAGCCCCTCTCCACATCAACAACTCACTGATCTACAGCTAGCCCCTCTCCACATCAACACCTCACTGATCTACAGCTGCTGGCCCCTCTCCACATCAACAACTCACTGACCTACAGCTGGCCCCTCTCTACATCAACAACTCACTGATCTACAGCTGCTGGCCCCTCTCCACATCTACAACTCACTGATCTACAGCTGCTGGCCCCTCTCCACATCTACAACTCACTGATCTACAGCTGGCCTCTCTCCCACGTCAACAACTCACTGATCTACAGCTGGCCCCTCTCCACATCAACAACTCACTGATCTGTAGCTGGCCCCTCTCCACGTCAACAACTCACTGATCTACAGCTGGCCCCTCTCCACATCAACAACTCACTGATCTACAGCTGGCCCCTCTCCACGTCAACAACTCACTGATCTACAGCTGGCCCCTCTCCACGTCAACAACTCACTGATCTACAGCTGCTGGCCCCTCCACGTCAACAACTCACTGATCTACAGCTGGCCCCTCTCCACATCAACAACTCACTGATCTGTAGCTGGCCCCTCTCCACATCAACAACTCACTGATCTGTAGCTGGCCCCTCTCCACATCAACAACTCACTGATCTACAGCTGGCCCCTCTCCACATCAACAACTCACTGATCTACAGCTGGCCCTTCTCCACATCAACAACTCACTGATCTACAGCTGGCCCCTCTCCACGTGAACAACTCACTGATCTACAGCTGGCCCCTCTCCACGTCAACAACTCACTGATCTACAGCTGGCCCCTCTCCACGTCAACACCTCATTGATCTACAGCTGGCCCCTCTCCACATCAACAACTCACTGATCTACAGCTGGCCCCTCTCCACATCAACAACTCACTGTACTACAGCTGGCCCCTATCCACATCAACAACTCACTGATCTACAGCTGGCCCCTCTCTCGTCAACAACTCACTGATCTACAGCTGCTGGCCCCTCTCCACATCTACAACTCACTGATCTACAGCTGCTGGCCCCTCTCCACATCTACAACTCACTGATCTACAGCTGGCCCCTCTCCACGTCAACAACTCACTGATCTACAGCTGCTGCCCCTCTCCACATCAACAACTCACTGATCTGCAGCTGGCCCCTCTCCACGTCAACAACTCACTGATCTACAGCTGGCCCCTCTCCACATCAACAACTCACTGATCTACAGCTGGCCCCTCTCCACATCAACAACTCACTGTACTACAGCTGGCCCCTATCCACATCAACAACTCACTGATCTACAGCTGGCCCCTCTCTACGTCAACAACTCACTGATCTACAGCTGCTGGCCCCTCTCCACATCTACAACTCACTGATCTACAGCTGCTGGCCCCTCTCCACATCTACAACTCACTGATCTACAGCTGGCCCCTCTCCACGTCAACAACTCACTGATCTACAGCTGGCCCCTCTCCACATCAACAACTCACTGATCTGCAGCTGGCCCCTCTCCACATCAACAACTCACTGATCTACAGCTGGCCCCTCTCCACATCAACAACTCACTGATCTACAGCTGGCCACTCTCCACGTCAACAACTCACTGATCTACAGCTGGCCCCTCTCCACATCAACAACTCACTGATCTGCAGCTGGCCCCTCTCCACATCAACAACTCACTGATCTACAGCTGCTGGCCCCTCTCCACGTCAACAACTCACTGATCTACAGCTGGCCCCT
This sequence comes from Salmo salar, assembly GCF_905237065.1. NCBI lineage: Eukaryota > Metazoa > Chordata > Actinopteri > Salmoniformes > Salmonidae > Salmo > Salmo salar. Next base: position 2,465,673 of record NC_059453.1, read on the forward strand.
CTCCACATCAACAACTCACTGATCTACAGCTGCGCCCCTCTCCACGTCAACAACTCACTGATCTACAGCTGGCCCCTCTCCACGTCAACAACTCACTGATCTACAGCTGGCCCCTCTCCACATCTACAACTCACTGATCTACAGCTGCTGGCCCCTCTCCACATCAACAACTCACTGATCTACAGCTGGCCTCTCTCCACGTCAACAACTCACTGATCTACAGCTGGCCACTCTCCACGTCAACACCTCACTGATCTACAGCTAGCCCCTCTCCACATCAACAACTCACTGATCTGCAGCTGGCCCCTCTCCACATCAACAACTCACTGATCTACAGCTGGCCCCTCTCCACATCAACAACTCACTGATCTACAGCTCGCCCTCTCCACATCTACAACTCACTGATCTACAGCTAGCCCCTCTCCACATCAACACCTCACTGATCTACAGCTGGCCCCTCTCCACGTCAACAACTCACTGATCTACAGTTGGCCCCTCTCCACGTCAACAACTCACTGATCTACAGCTGGCCCCCTCCACGTCAACACCTCACTGATCTACAGCTGTCCCCTCTCCAAATCAACAACTCACTGATCTACAGCTGGCACCCTCTCCACATCAACAACTCACTGATCTACAGCAGGCCCCTCTCCAAATCAACAACTCACTGATCTACAGCTGCTGGCCCCTCTCCACGTCAACAACTCACTGATCTACAGCTGGCCCCTCTCCACATCAACAACTCACTGATCTACAGCTGGCCCCTCTCCACATCAACAACTCACTGATCTACAGCTGGCCCCTACTCCACATCAACAACTCACTGATCTACAGCAGGCCCCTCTCCACATCAACAACTCACTGATCTACAGCTGGCCCCTCTCCAAATCAAAACTCACTGATCTACAGATGGCCCTTCTCCACATCAACAACTCACTGATCTACAGCTGGCCCCTCTCCACGTCAACAACTCACTGATCTACAGCTGGCCCCTCTCCACGTCAACAACTCACTGATCTACATTTTGCCCCTCTCCCACATCAACAACTCACTGATCTACAGCTGGCCCCCCTCCACGTCAACACCTCACTGATCTACAGCTGTCCCCTCTCCAAATCAACAACTCACTGATCTACAGCTGGCCCCTCTCCACGTCAACAACTCACTGATCTACAGCTGGCCCCTCTCCACGTCAACAACTCACTGATCTACAGCTGGCCCCTCTCCACGTCAACACCTCACTGATCTGTAGCTGGCCCTTCTCCACGTCAACAACTCACTGATCTACAGCTGCTGGCCCCTCTCCACGTCAACAACTCACTGATCTACAGCTGGCCCCTCTCCACATCAACAACTCACTGATCTACAGCTGGCCCCTCTCCACGTCAACAACTCACTGATCTACAGCTGGCCCCTATCCACGTCAACAACTCACTGATCTACATCTGGCCCCTCTCCACATCTACAACTCACTGATCTACAGCTGCTGGCCCCTCTCCACATCTACAACTCACTGATCTACAGCTGGCCTCTCTCCACGTCAACAACTCACTGATCTACAGCTGGAACCTCTCCACATCAACAACTCACTGATCTGTAGCTGGCCCCTCTCCACATCAACAACTCACTGATCTACAGCTGGCCCCTCTCCACGTCAACACCTCACTGATCGACAGCTGGCCCCTCTCCACATCAACAACTAACTGATCTACAGCTGGCCCCCTCTCACGTCAGCAACTCACTGATCTACAGCTGCTGGCCCCTCTCCACATCTACAACTCACTGATCTACAGCTGCTGGCCCCTCTCCATAACAACAACTCACTGATCTACAGCTGGCCCTCTCCACGTAAACAACTCACTGATCTACAGCTGCTGGCCCCTCTCCACATCAACAACTCACTGATCTACAGCTGGCCCCTCTCTACATCAACAACTCACTGATCTACAGCTGCTGGCCCCTCTCCACGTCTACAACTCACTGATCTACAGCTGCTGGCCCCTCTCCACATCTACAACTCACTGATCTACAGCTGGCCTCTCTCCACGTCAACAACTCACTGATCTACAGCTGGCCCCTCTCCACATCAACAACTCACTGATCTGCAGCTGGCCCCTCTCCACATCAACAATTCACTGATCTACAGCTGGCCCCTCTCCACATCAACAACTCACTGATCTACAGCTGGCCCCTCTCCACGTCAACAACTCACTGATCTACAGCTGGCCCCTCTCCACGTCAACAACTCACTGATCTACAGCTGCTGGCCCCTCCACGTCAACAACTCACTGATCTACAGCTGGCCCCTCTCCACATCAACAACTCACTGATCTGCAGCTGGCCCCTCTCCACATCAACAACTCACTGATCTACAGCTGGCCCCTCTCCACATCAACAACTCACTGATCTGTAGCTGGCCCCTCTCCACATCAACAACTCACTGATCTACAGCTGGCCCCTCTCCACATCAACAACTCACTGATCTACAGCTGGCCCCTCTCCACGTCAACACCTCACTGATCTGTAGCTGGCCCCTCTCCACGTCAACAACTCACTGATCTACAGCTGCTGGCCCCTCTCCATGTCAACAACTCACTGATCTACAGCTGGCCCCTCTCCACGTCAACAACTCACTGATCTACAGCTGGCCCCTCTCCACATCAACAACTCACTGATCTACAGCTAGCCCCTCTCCACATCAACAACTCACTGATCTACAGCTAGCCCCTCTCCACATCAACACCTCACTGATCTACAGCTGGCCCCTCTCCATGTCAACACCTCACTGATCTACAGCTGCTGGCCCCTCTCCACATCAACAACTCACTGACCTACAGCTGGCCCCTCTCCACGTCAACACCTCACTGATCTGTAGCTGGCCCCTCTCCACGTCAACAACTCACTGATCTACAGCTGCTGGCCCCTCTCCATGTCAACAACTCACTGATCTACAGCTGGCCCCTCTCCACGTCAACAACTCACTGATCTACAGCTGGCCCCTCTCCACGTCAACAACTCACTGATCTACAGCTGGCCCCTCTCCACATCTACAACTCACTGATCTACAGCTGCTGGCCCCTCTCCACATCAACAACTCACTGATCTACAGCAGGCCCCTCTCCACATCAACAACTCACTGATCTGTAGCTGGCCCCTCTCCACATCAACAACTCACTGATCTACAGCTGGCCCCTCTCCACATCAACACCTCATTGATCTACAGCTGGCCCTTCTCCACATCAACAACTCACTGATCTGCAGCTGGCCCCTCTCCACGTGAACAACTCACTGATCTACAGCTGGCCCCTCTCCACATCAACAACTCACTGATCTACAGCTGGCCCCTCTCACGTCAACACCTCACTGATCTACAGCTGGCCCCTCTCCACATCAACAACTCACTGATCTACAGCTGGCCCCTCTCCACATCAACAACTCACTGTACTACAGCTGGCCCCTATCCACATCAACAACTCACTGATCTACAGCTGGCCCCTCTCTACGTCAACAACTCACTGATCTACAGCTATTGGCCCCTCTCCACATCTACAACTCACTGATCTACAGCTGCTGGCCCCTCTCCACATCTACAACTCACTGATCTACAGCTGGCCTCTCTCCACGTCAACAACTCACTGATCTACAGCTGGACCCTCTCCACATCAACAACTCACTGATCTGTAGCTGGCCCCTCTCCACATCAACAACGCACTGATCTACAGCTGGCCCCTCTCCACATCAACAACTCACTGATCTACAGCTGGCCCCTCTCCACATCAACAACTCACTGTACTACAGCTGGCCCCTATCCACATCAACAACTCACTGATCTACAGCTGGCCCCTCTCTACGTCAACAACTCACTGATCTACAGCTGCTGGCCCCTCTCCACATCTACAACTCACTGATCTACAGCTGCTGGCCCCTCTCCACATCTACAACTCACTGATCTACAGCTGGCCTCTCTCCACGTCAACAACTCACTGATCTACAGCTGGACCCTCTCCACATCAACAAATCAACTGATCTGTAGCTGGCCCCTCTCCACATCAACAACGCACTGATCTACAGCTGGCCCCTCTCCACATCAACAACTCACTGATCTACAGCTGGCCACTCTCCACGTCAACACCTCACTGATCTACAGCTGGCCCCTCTCCACATCAACAACTCACTGATCTGGAGCTGGCCCCTCTCCACATCAACAACTCACTGATCTACAGCTGCTGGCCCCTCTCCACGTCAACAACTCACTGATCTACAGCTGGCCCCTCTCCACATCAACAACTCACTGATCTACAGCTGGCCCCTCTCCACGTCAACAACTCACTGATCTACAGCTGGCCCCTCTCCACGTCAACAACTCACTGATCTACAGCTGGCCCCTCTCCACATCTACAACTCACTGATCTACAGCTGCTGGCCCCTCTCCACATCTACAACTCACTGATCTACAGCTGGCCTCTCTCCACGTCAACAACTCACTGATCTACAGCTGGCCACTCTCCACGTCAACACCTCACTGATCTACAGCTAGCCCCTCTCCACATCAACAACTCACTGATCTGTAGCTGGCCCCTCTCCACATCAACAACTCACTGATCTACAGCTGGCCCCTCTCCACATCAACAACTCACTGATCTACAGCTCGCCCTCTCCACATCTACAACTCACTGATCTACAGCTAGCCCCTCTCCACATCAACACCTCACTGATCTACAGCTGGCCCCTCTCCACGTCAACAACTCACTGATCTACAGTTGGCCCCTCTCCACGTCAACAACTCACTGATCTACAGCTGGCCCCCCTCCACGTCAACACCTCACTGATCTACAGCTGTCCCCTCTCCAAATCAACAACTCACTGATCTACAGCTGGCACCTCTCCACATCAACAACTCACTGATCTACAGCAGGCCCCTCTCCAAATCAACAACTCACTGATCTACAGCTGCTGGCCCCTCTCCACGTCAACAACTCACTGATCTACAGCTGGCCCCTCTCCACATCAACAACTCACTGATCTACAGCTGGCCCCTCTCCACATCAACAACTCACTGATCTACAGCTGGCCCTACTCCACATCAACAACTCACTGATCTACAGCAGGCCCCTCTCCACATCAACAACTCACTGATCTACAGCTGGCCCCTCTCCAAATCAAAACTCACTGATCTACAGATGGCCCTTCTCCACATCAACAACTCACTGATCTACAGCTGGCCCCTCTCCACGTCAACAACTCACTGATCTACAGCTGGCCCCTCTCCACGTCAACAACTCACTGATCTACATTTTGCCCCTCTCCACATCAACAACTCACTGATCTACAGCTGGCCCCCTTCCACGTCAACACCTCACTGATCTACAGCTGTCCCCTCTCCAAATCAACAACTCACTGATCTACAGCTGGCCCCTCTCCACGTCAACAACTCACTGATCTACAGCTGGCCCCTCTCCACGTCAACAACTCACTGATCTACAGCTGGCCCCTCTCCACGTCAACACCTCACTGATCTGTAGCTGGCCCTTCTCCACGTCACCAACTCACTGATCTACAGCTGCTGGCCCCTCTCCACGTCAACAACTCACTGATCTACAGCTGGCCCCTCTCCACATCAACAACTCACTGATCTACAGCTGGCCCCTCTCCACGTCAACAACTCACTGATCTACAGCTGGCCCCTCTCCACGTCAACAACTCACTGATCTACATCTGGCCCCTCTCCACATCTACAACTCACTGATCTACAGCTGCTGGCCCCTCTCCACATCTACAACTCACTGATCTACAGCTGGCCTCTCTCCACGTCAACAACTCACTGATCTACAGCTGGAACCTCTCCACATCAACAACTCACTGATCTGTAGCTGGCCCCTCTCCACATCAACAACTCACTGATCTACAGCTGGCCCCTCTCCACGTCAACACCTCACTGAGCGACAGCTGGCCCCTCTCCACATCAACAACTAACTGATCTACAGCTGGCCCCACTCCACGTCAGCAACTCACTGATCTACAGCTGCTGGCCCCTCTCCACATCTACAACTCACTGATCTACAGCTGCTGGCCCCTCTCCATAACAACAACTCACTGATCTACAGCTGGCCCTCTCCACGTAAACAACTCACTGATCTACAGCTGCTGGCCCCTCTCCACATCAACAACTCACTGATCTACAGCTGGCCCCTCTCTACATCAACAACTCACTGATCTACAGCTGCTGGCCCCTCTCCACGTCTACAACTCACTGATCTACAGCTGCTGGCCCCTCTCCACATCTACAACTCACTGATCTACAGCTGGCCTCTCTCCACGTCAACAACTCACTGATCTACAGCTGGACCCTCTCCACATCAACAACTCACTGATCTGTAGCTGGCCCCTCTCCACATCAACAATGCACTGATCTACAGCTGGCCCCTCTCCACATCAACAACTCACTGATCTACAGCTGGCCCCTCTCCACGTCAACAACTCACTGATCTACAGCTGGCCCCTCTCCACGTCAACAACTCACTGATCTACAGCTGCTGGCCCCTCCACGTCAACAACTCACTGATCTACAGCTGGCCCCTCTCCACATCAACAACTCACTGATCTGTAGCTGGCCCCTCTCCACATCAACAACTCACTGATCTACAGCTGGCCCCTCTCCACATCAACAACTCACTGATCTGTAGCTGGCCCCTCTCCACATCAACAACTCACTGATCTACAGCTGGCCCCTCTCCACATCAACAACTCACTGATCTACAGCTGGCCCCTCTCCACGTCAACACCTCACTGATCTGTAGCTGGCCCCTCTCCACGTCAACAACTCACTGATCTACAGCTGCTGGCCCCTCTCCATGTCAACAACTCACTGATCTACAGCTGGCCCCTCTCCACATCAACAACTCACTGATCTACAGCTGGCCCCTCTCCACGTCAACAACTCACTGATCTACAGCTGGCCCCTCTCCACATCTACAACTCACTGATCTACAGCTGCTGGCCCCTCTCCACATCAACACCTCACTGATCTACAGCTGGCCCCTCTCCACGTCAACACCTCACTGATCTACAGCTGCTGGCCCCTCTCCACATCAACAACTCACTGACCTACAGCTGGCCCCTCTCCACGTCAACACCTCACTGATCTGTAGCTGGCCCCTCTCCACGTCAACAACTCACTGATCTACAGCTGCTGGCCCCTCTCCATGTCAACAACTCACTGATCTACAGCTGGCCCCTCTCCACGTCAACAACTCACTGATCTACAGCTGGCCCCTCTCCACGTCAACAACTCACTGATCTACAGCTGGCCCCTCTCCACATCTACAACTCACTGATCTACAGCTGCTGGCCCCTCTCCACATCAACAACTCACTGATCTACAGCAGGCCCCTCTCCACATCAACAACTCACTGATCTGCAGCTGGCCCCTCTCCACATCAACAACTCACTGATCTACAGCTGGCCCCTCTCCACATCAACAACTCACTGATCTACAGCTGGCCCTTCTCCACATCAACAACTCACTGATCTACAGCTGGCCCCTCTCCACGTGAACAACTCACTGATCTACAGCTGGCCCCTCTCCACGTCAACAACTCACTGATCTACAGCTGGCCCCTCTCCACGTCAACACCTCACTGATCTACAGCTGGCCCCTCTCCACATCAACAACTCACTGATCTACAGCTGGCCCCTCTCCACATCAACAACTCACTGTACTACAGCTGGCCCCTATCCACATCAACAACTCACTGATCTACAGCTGGCCCCTCTCTACGTCAACAACTCACTGATCTACAGCTGCTGGCCCCTCTCCACATCTACAACTCACTGATCTACAGCTGCTGGCCCCTCTCCACATCTACAACTCACTGATCTACAGCTGGCCTCTCTCCACGTCAACAACTCACTGATCTACAGCTGGACCCTCTCCACATCAACAACTCACTGATCTGTAGCTGGCCCCTCTCCACATCAACAACGCACTGATCTACAGCTGGCCCCTCTCCACATCAACAACTCACTGATCTACAGCTGGCCACTCTCCACGTCAACACCTCACTGATCTACAGCTGGCCCCTCTCCACATCAACAACTCACTGATCTGTAGCTGGCCCCTCTCCACATCAACAACTCACTGATCTACAGCTGGCCCCTCTCCACATCAACAACTCACTGATCTACAGCTCGCCCTACTCCACATCAACAACTCACTGATCTACAGCTGGCCCCTCTCCACATCAACAACTCACTGATCTACAGCTGGCCCCTCTCCAAATCAACAACTCACTGATCTACAGCTGGCCCTTCTCCACATCAACAACTCACTGATCTACAGCTGCTGGCCCCTCTCCACATCTACAACTCACTGATCTACAGCTAGCCCCTCTCCACATCAACACCTCACTGATCTACAGCTGGCCCCTCTCCACGTCAACAACTCACTGATCTACAGTTGGCCCCTCTCCACATCAACAACTCACTGATCTACAGCTGGCCCCCCTCCACGTCAACACCTCACTGATCTACAGCTGTCCCCTCTCCCAATCAACAACTCACTGATCTACAGCTGGCCCCTCTCCACATCAACAACTCACTGATCTACAGCAGGCCCCTCTCCAAATCAACAACTCACTGATCTACAGCTGCTGGCCCCTCTCCACGTCAACAACTCACTGATCTACAGCTGGCCCCTCTCCACATCAACAACTCACTGATCTACAGCTGGCCCCTCTCCACATCAACAACTCACTGATCTACAGCTGGCCCTACTCCACGTCAACAACTCACTGATCTACAGCAGGCCCCTCTCCACATCAACAACTCACTGATCTACAGCTGGCCCCTCTCCAAATCAAAACTCACTGATCTACAGCTGGCCCTTCTCCACATCAACAACTCACTGATCTACAGCTGGCCCCTCTCCACGTCAACAACTCACTGATCTACAGCTGGCCCCTCTCCACGTCAACAACTCACTGATCTACATTTTGCCCCTCTCCACATCAACAACTCACTGATCTACAGCTGGCCCCCCTCCACGTCAACACCTCACTGATCTACAGCTGTCCCCTCTCCACATCAACAACTCACTGATCTACAGCTGGCCCCTCTCCACGTCAACAACTCACTGATCTACAGCTGGCCCCTCTCCACGTCAACAACTCACTGATCTACAGCTGGCCCCTCTCCACGTCAACACCTCACTGATCTGTAGCTGGCCCTTCTCCACGTCAACAACTCACTGATCTACAGCTGCTGGCCCCTCTCCACGTCAACAACTCACTGATCTACAGCTGGCCCCTCTCCACATCAACAACTCACTGATCTACAGCTGGCCCCTCTCCACGTCAACAACTCACTGATCTACAGTTGGCCCCTCTCCACGTCAACAACTCACTGATCTACAGCTGGCCCCCCTCCACGTCAACACCTCACTGATCTACAGCTGTCCCCTCTCCAAATCAACAACTCACTGATCTACAGCTGGCACCTCTCCACATCAACAACTCACTGATCTACAGCAGGCCCCTCTCCAAATCAACAACTCACTGATCTACAGCTGCTGGCCCCTCTCCACGTCAACAACTCACTGATCTACAGCTGGCCCCTCTCCACATCAACAACTCACTGATCTACAGCTGGCCCCTCTCCACATCAACAACTCACTGATCTACAGCTGGCCCTACTCCACATCAACAACTCACTGATCTACAGCAGGCCCCTCTCCACATCAACAACTCACTGATCTACAGCTGGCCCCTCTCCAAATCAAAACTCACTGATCTACAGATGGCCCTTCTCCACATCAACAACTCACTGATCTACAGCTGGCCCCTCTCCACGTCAACAACTCACTGATCTACAGCTGGCCCCTCTCCACGTCAACAACTCACTGATCTACATTTTGCCCCTCTCCACATCAACAACTCACTGATCTACAGCTGGCCCCCCTCCACGTCAACACCTCACTGATCTACAGCTGTCCCCTCTCCAAATCAACAACTCACTGATCTACAGCTGGCCCCTCTCCACGTCAACAACTCACTGATCTACAGCTGGCCCCTCTCCACGTCAACAACTCACTGATCTACAGCTGGCCCCTCTCCCACGTCAACACCTCACTGATCTGTAGCTGGCCCTTCTCCACGTCAACAACTCACTGATCTACAGCTGCTGGCCCCTCTCCACGTCAACAACTCACTGATCTACAGCTGGCCCCTCTCCACATCAACAACTCACTGATCTACAGCTGGCCCCTCTCCACGTCAACAACTCACTGATCTACAGCTGGCCCCTCTCCACGTCAACAACTCACTGATCTACAGCTGGCCCCTCTCCACATCTACAACTCACTGATCTACAGCTGCTGGCCCCTCTCCACATCTACAACTCACTGATCTACAGCTGGCCTCTCTCCACGTCAACAACTCACTGATCTACAGCTGGAACCTCTCCACATCAACAACTCACTGATCTGTAGCTGGCCCCTCTCCACATCAACAACTCACTGATCTACAGCTGGCCCCTCTCCACGTCAACACCTCACTGAGCGACAGCTGGCCCCTCTCCACATCAACAACTAACTGATCTACAGCTGGCCCCTCTCCACGTCAGCAACTCACTGATCTACAGCTGCTGGCCCCTCTCCACATCTACAACTCACTGATCTACAGCTGCTGGCCCCTCTCCATGCCAACAACTCACTGATCTACAGCTGGCCCCTCTCCACGTAAACAACTCACTGATCTACAGCTGCTGGCCCCTCTCCACATCAACAACTCACTGATCTACAGCTGGCCCCTCTCTCACATCAACAACTCACTGATCTACAGCTGCTGGCCCCTCTCCACGTCTACAACTCACTGATCTACAGCTGCTGGCCCCTCTCCACATCTACAACTCACTGATCTACAGCTGGCCTCTCTCCACGTCAACAACTCACTGATCTACAGCTGGACCCTCTCCACATCAACAACTCACTGATCTGTAGCTGGCCCCTCTCCACATCAACAATGCACTGATCTACAGCTGGCCCCTCTCCACATCAACAACTCACTGATCTACAGCTGGCCCCTCTCCACGTCAACAACTCACTGATCTACAGCTGGCCCCTCTCCACGTCAACAACTCACTGATCTACAGCTGCTGGCCCTCTCACGTCAACAACTCACTGATCTACAGCTGGCCCCTCTCCACATCAACAACTCACTGATCTGTAGCTGGCCCCTCTCCACATCAACAACTCACTGATCTACAGCTGGCCCCTCTCCACATCAACAACTCACTGATCTACAGCTGGCCCCTCTCCACATCAACAACTCACTGATCTACAGCTGGCCCCTCTCCACGTCAACACCTCACTGATCTGTAGCTGGCCCCTCTCCACGTCAACAACTCACTGATCTACAGCTGCTGGCCCCTCTCCATGTCAACAACTCACTGATCTACAGCTGGCCCCTCTCCACGTCAACAACTCACTGATCTACAGCTGGCCCTTCTCCACGTCAACAACTCACTGATCTACAGCTGGCCCCTCTCCACATCTACAACTCACTGATCTACAGCTGCTGGCCCCTCTCCACATCAACACCTCACTGATCTACAGCTGGCCCCTCTCCATGTCAACACCTCACTGATCTACAGCTGCTGGCCCCTCTCCACATCAACAACTCACTGACCTACAGCTGGCCCCTCTCCACGTCAACACCTCACTGATCTGTAGCTGGCCCCTCTCCACGTCAACAACTCACTGATCTACAGCTGCTGGCCCCTCTCCATGTCAACAACTCACTGATCTACAGCTGGCCCCTCTCCACGTCAACAACTCACTGATCTACAGCTGGCCCCTCTCCACGTCAACAACTCACTGATCTACAGCTGGCCCCTCTCCACATCTACAACTCACTGATCTACAGCTGCTGGCCCCTCTCCACATCAACAACTCACTGATCTACAGCAGGCCCCTCTCCACATCAACAACTCACTGATCTGTAGCTGGCCCTCTCTCCACATCAACAACTCACTGATCTACAGCTGGCCCCTCTCCACATCAACAACTCACTGATCTACAGCTGGCCCTTCTCCACATCAACAACTCACTGATCTACAGCTGGCCCCTCTCCACGTGAACAACTCACTGATCTACAGCTGGCCCCTCTCCACGTCAACAACTCACTGATCTACAGCTGGCCCCTCTCCACGTCAACACCTCACTGATCTACAGCTGGCCCCTCTCCACATCAACAACTCACTGATCTACAGCTGGCCCCTCTCCACATCAACAACTCACTGAACTACAGCTGGCCCCTCTCCACATCAACAACTCACTGATCTACAGCTGGCCCCTCTCTACGTCAACAACTCACTGATCTACAGCTGCTGGCCCCTCTCCACATCTACAACTCACTGATCTACAGCTGCTGGCCCTCTCCACATCTACAACTCACTGATCTACAGCTGGCCCCTCTCCACGTCAACAACTCACTGATCTACAGCTGGCCCTCTCCCACATCAACAACTCACTGATCTGCAGCTGGCCCCTCTCCACATCAACAACTCACTGATCTGCAGCTGGCCCCTCTCCACATCAACAACTCACTGATCTACAGCTGGCCCCTCTCCACGTCAACAACTCACTGATCTACAGCTGGCCCCTCTCCACATCAACAACTCACTGATCTGTACGCTGGCCCCTCTCCACATCAACAACTCACTGATCTACAGCTGGCCCCTCTCCACATCAACAACTCACTGATCTACAGCTGGCCCCTCTCCACATCAACAACTCACTGATCTACAGCTGGCCCCTCTCCACATCAACAACTCACTGATCTACAGCTGGCCCCTCTCCACATCAACAACTCACTGATCTACAGCTGGCCCCTCTCCACATCAACAACTCACTGATCTACAGCTGCTGGCCCCTCTCCACATCAACAACTCACTGATCTACAGCTGGCCCCTCTCCACATCAACACCTCACTGATCTACAGCTGGCCCCTCTCCACATCAACAACTCACTGATCTACAGCTGGCCCCTCTCCACGTCAACAACTCACTGATCTACAGCTGGCCCCTCTCCACGTCAACAACTCACTGATCTACAGCTGGCCCCTCTCCACATCAACAACTCACTGATCTACAGCTGGCCCCTCTCCACATCAACAACTCACTGATCTACAGCTGGCCCCTCTCCACATCAACAACTCACTGATCTACAGCTGGCCCCTCTCCACATCAACAACTCACTGATCTACAGCTGGCCCCTCTCCACGTCAACAACTCACTGATCTACAGCTGGCCCCTCTCCACATCAACAACTCACTGATCTACAGCTGGCCCCTCTCCCCGATCTACAGCTGCTCTCACCAACAACTCACTGATCTACAGCTGGCCCCTCTCCACGTCAACAACTCACTGATCTACAGCTGGCCCCTCTCCACATCAACAACTCACTGATCTACAGCTGGCCCCTCTCCACGTCAACAACTCACTGATCTACAGCTGGCCCCTCTCCACATCAACAACTCACTGATCTACAGCTGGCCCCTCTCCACGTCAACAACTCACTGATCTACAGCTGGCCCCTCTCCCAATCAACAACTCACTGATCTACAGCTGGCCCCTCTCCACGTCAACAACTCACTGATCTGCAGCTGGCCCCTCTCCACGTCAACAACTCACTGATCTACAGCTGGCCCCTCTCCACGTCAACAACTCACTGATCTACAGCTGGCCCCTCTCCACATCAACAACTCACTGATCTACAGCTGGCCCCTCTCCACGTCAACAACTCACTGATCTACAGCTGGCCCCTCTCCACGTCAACAACTCACTGATCTACATTTTGCCCCTCTCCACATCAACAACTCACTGATCTACAGCTGGCCCCCCTCCACGTCAACACCTCACTGATCTACAGCTGTCCCCTCTCCAAATCAACAACTCACTGATCTACAGCTGGCCCCCCTCCACGTCAACACCTCACTGATCTACAGCTGTCCCCTCTCCAAATCAACAACTCACTGATCTACAGCTGGCCCCTCTCCACATCAACAACTCACTGATCTACAGCAGGCCCCTCTCCAAATCAACAACTCACTGATCTACAGCTGCTGGCCCCTCTCCACGTCAACAACTCACTGATCTACAGCTGGCCCTACTCCACATCAACAACTCACTGATCTACAGCTGGCCCCTCTCCACATCAACAACTCACTGATCTACAGCTGGCCCCTCTCCAAATCAAAACTCACTGATCTACAGCTGGCCCTTCTCCACATCAACAACTCACTGATCTACAGCTGGCCCCTCTCCACGTCAACAACTCACTGATCTACAGCTGGCCCCTCTCCACGTCAACAACTCACTGATCTACATTTTGCCCCTCTCCACATCAACAACTCACTGATCTACAGCTGGCCCCCCTCCACGTCAACACCTCACTGATCTACAGCTGTCCCCTCTCCAAATCAACAACTCACTGATCTACAGCTGGCCCCTCTCCACGTCAACAACTCACTGATCTACAGCTGGCCCCTCTCCACGTCAACAACTCACTGATCTACAGCTGGCCCCTCTCCACGTCAACACCTCACTGATCTGTAGCTGGCCCTTCTCCACGTCAACAACTCACTGATCTACAGCTGCTGGCCCCTCTCCACGTCAACAACTCACTGATCTACAGCTGGCCCCTCTCCACATCAACAACTCACTGATCTACAGCTGGCCCCTCTAACAGTCAACAACTCACTGATCTACAGCTGGCCCCTCTCCACGTCAACAACTCACTGATCTACATTTTGCCCCTCTCCACATCAACAACTCACTGATCTACAGCTGGCCCCCCTCCACGTCAACACCTCACTGATCTACAGCTGTCCCCTCTCCAAATCAACAACTCACTGATCTACAGCTGGCCCCTCTCCACGTCAACAACTCACTGATCTACAGCTGGCCCCTCTCCACGTCAACAACTCACTGATCTACAGCTGGCCCCTCTCCACGTCAACACCTCACTGATCTGTAGCTGGCCCTTCTCCACGTCAACAACTCACTGATCTACAGCTGCTGGCCCCTCTCCACGTCAACAACTCACTGATCTACAGCTGGCCCCTCTCCACATCAACAACTCACTGATCTACAGCTGGCCCCTCTCCACGTCAACAACTCACTGATCTACAGCTGGCCCCTCTCCACGTCAACAACTCACTGATCTACAGCTGGCCCCTCTCCACGTCAACACCTCACTGAGCGACAGCTGGCCCCTCTCCACATCAACAACTCACTGATCTACAGCTGGCCCCTCTCCACATCAACAACTCACTGATCTACAGCTGGCCCCACTCCACGTCAGCAACTCACTGATCTACAGCTGCTGGCCCCTCTCCACATCTACAACTCACTGATCTACAGCTGCTGGCCCCTCTCCATGCCAACAACTCACTGATCTACAGCTGGCCCTCTCCACGTAAACAACTCACTGATCTACAGCTGCTGGCCCCTCTCCACATCAACAACTCACTGATCTACAGCTGGCCCCTCTCTACATCAACAACTCACTGATCTACAGCTGCTGGCCCCTCTCCACATCTACAACTCACTGATCTACAGCTGCTGGCCCCTCTCCACATCTACAACTCACTGATCTACAGCTGGCCTCTCTCCACGTCAACAACTCACTGATCTACAGCTGGACCCTCTCCACATCAACAACTCACTGATCTGTAGCTGGCCCCTCTCCACATCAACAATGCACTGATCTACAGCTGGCCCCTCTCCACATCAACAACTCACTGATCTACAGCTGGCCCCTCTCCACGTCAACAACTCACTGATCTACAGCTGGCCCCTCTCCACGTCAACAACTCACTGATCTACAGCTGCTGGCCCCTCCACGTCAACAACTCACTGATCTACAGCTGGCCCCTCTCCACATCAACAACTCACTGATCTGTAGCTGGCCCCTCTCCACATCAACAACTCACTGATCTACAGCTGGCCCCTCTCCACATCAACAACTCACTGATCTACAGCTGGCCCTTCTCCACATCAACAACTCACTGATCTACAGCTGGCCCCTCTCCACATCAACAACTCACTGATCTACAGCTGGCCCCTCTCCACATCAACAACTCACTGATCTACAGCTGGCCCTTCTCCACATCAACAACTCACTGATCTACAGCTGGCCCCTCTCCACGTCAACAACTCACTGATCTACAGCTGGCCCCTCTCCACGTCAACAACTCACTGATCTACAGTTGGCCCCTCTCCACGTCAACAACTCACTGATCTACAGCTGGCCCCTCTCCAGAACAACACCTCACTGATCTACAGCTGTCCCCTCTCCACATCAACAACTCACTGATCTACAGCTAGCCCCTCTTCACATCAACACCTCATTGATCTACAGCTGGCCCCTCTCCACATCTACAACTCACTGATCTACAGCTGGCCCCTCTCCAGAACAACACCTCACTGATCTACAGCTGTCCCCTCTCCACATCAACAACTCACTGATCTACAGCTAGCCCCTCTTCACATCAACACCTCATTGATCTACAGCTGGCCCCTCTCCACATCTACAACTCACTGATCGACAGCTGCTGGCACCTCTCCACGTCAACACCTCACTGATCTACAGCTTGGCCCTCTTTACATCAACACCTCACTGATCTACAGCTGGCCCTTCTCCACATCAACAACTCACTGATCTACAGCTGGCCCCTCTCCACGTCAACAACTCACTGATCTACTGCTGGCCCCTCTCCACGTCAACAACTCACTGATCTACAGTTGGCCCCTCTCCACGTCAACAACTCACTGATCTACAGCTGGCCCCCCTCCACGTCAACACCTCACTGATCTACAGCTGTCCCCTCTCCACATCAACAACTCACTGATCTACAGCTGGCCCCTCTCCACATCAACAACTCACTGATCTACAGCAGGCCCCTCTCCAAATCAACAACTCACTGATCTACAGCTGCTGGCCCCTCTCCACGTCAACAACTCACTGATCTACAGCTGGCCCCTCTCCACATCAACAACTCACTGATCTACAGCTAGCCCCTCTCCACATCAACACCTCACTGATCTACAGCTGGCCCCTCTCCACGTCAACACCTCACTGATCTACAGCTGCTGGCCCCTCTCCACATCAACAACTCACTGATCTACAGCTGGCCCCTCTCCACGTCAACACCTCACTGATCTGGAGCTGGCCCCTCTCCACGTCAACAACTCACTGATCTACAGCTGCTGGCCCCTCTCCATGTCAACAACTCACTGATCTACAGCTGGCCCCTCTCCACGTCAACAACTCACTGATCTACAGCTGGCCCCTCTCCCACGTCAACAACTCACTGATCTGCAGCTGGCCCCTCTCCACATCTACAACTCACTGATCTACAGCTGCTGGCCCCTCTCCACATCAACACCTCACTGATCTACAGCTGGCCCCTCTCCACGTCAACACCTCACTGATCTACAGCTGCTGGCCCCTCTCCACATCAACAACTCACTGACCTACAGCTGGCCCCTCTCCACGTCAACACCTCACTGATCTGTAGCTGGCCCCTCTCCACGTCAACAACTCACTGATCTACAGCTGCTGGCCCCTCTCCATGTCAACAACTCACTGATCTACAGCTGGCCCCTCTCCACGTCAACAACTCACTGATCTACAGCTGGCCCCTCTCCACGTCAACAACTCACTGATCTACAGCTGGCCCCTCTCCACATCTACAACTCACTGATCTACAGCTGCTGGCCCCTCTCCACATCAACAACTCACTGATCTACAGCAGGCCCCTCTCCACATCAACAACTCACTGATCTGCAGCTGGCCCCTCTCCACATCAACAACTCACTGATCTACAGCTGGCCCCTCTCCACATCAACAACTCACTGATCTACAGCTGGCCCCTTCTCCACATCAACAACTCACTGATCTACAGCTGGCCCCTCTCCACGTGAACAACTCACTGATCTACAGCTGGCCCCTCTCCACGTCAACAACTCACTGATCTACAGCTGGCCCCTCTCCACGTCAACACCTCATTGATCTACAGCTGGCCCCTCTCCACATCAACAACTCACTCATCTACAGCTGGCCCCTCTCCACATCAACAACTCACTGTACTACAGCTGGCCCCTATCCACATCAACAACTCACTGATCTACAGCTGGCCCCTCTCTACGTCAACAACTCACTGATCTACAGCTGCTGGCCCCTCTCCACATCTACAACTCACTGATCTACAGCTGCTGGCCCCTCTCCACATCTACAACTCACTGATCTACAGCTGGCCTCTCTCCACGTCAACAACTCACTGATCTACAGCTGGACCCTCTCCACATCAACAACTCACTGATCTGTAGCTGGCCCCTCTCCACATCAACAACGCACTGATCTACAGCTGGCCCCTCTCCACATCAACAACTCACTGATCTACAGCTGGCCACTCTCCACATCTACAACTCACTGATCTACAGCTAGCCCCTCTCCACATCAACACCTCACTGATCTACAGCTGGCCCCTCTCCACGTCAACAACTCACTGATCTACAGTTGGCCCCTCTCCACGTCAACAACTCACTGATCTACAGCTGGCCCCCCTCCACGTCAACACCTCACTGATCTACAGCTGTCCCCTCTCCAAATCAACAACTCACTGATCTACAGCTGGCCCCTCTCCACATCAACAACTCACTGATCTACAGCAGGCCCCTCTCCAAATCAACAACTCACTGATCTACAGCTGCTGGCCCCTCTCCACATCAACAACTCACTGATCTACAGCTGGCCCCTCTCCACATCAACAACTCACTGATCTACAGCTGGCCCCTCTCCACGTCAACAACTCACTGATCTACATTTTGCCCCTCTCCACATCAACAACTCACTGATCTACAGCTGGCCCCCCCTCCACGTCAACACCTCACTGATCTACAGCTGTCCCCTCTCCACATCAACAACTCACTGATCTACAGCTGGCCCCTCTCCACGTCAACAACTCACTGATCTACAGCTGGCCCCTCTCCACGTCAACAACTCACTGATCTACAGCTGGCCCCTCTCCACGTCAACACCTCACTGATCTGTAGCTGGCCCTTCTCCACGTCAACAACTCACTGATCTACAGCTGCTGGCCCCTCTCCACGTCAACAACTCACTGATCTACAGCTGGCCCCTCTCCACATCAACAACTCACTGATCTACAGCTGGCCCCTCTCCACGTCAACAACTCACTGATCTACAGCTGGCCCCTCTACACGTCAACAACTCACTGATCTACATTTTGCCCCTCTCCACATCAACAACTCACTGATCTACAGCTGGCCCCCCTCCACGTCAACACCTCACTGATCTACAGCTGTCCCCTCTCCAAATCAACAACTCACTGATCTACAGCTGGCCCCTCTCCACGTCAACAACTCACTGATCTACAGCTGGCCCCTCTCCACGTCAACAACTCACTGATCTACAGCTGGCCCCTCTCCACGTCAACACCTCACTGATCTGTAGCTGGCCCTTCTCCACGTCAACAACTCACTGATCTACAGCTGCTGGCCCCTCTCCACGTCAACAACTCACTGATCTACAGCTGGCCCCTCTCCACATCAACAACTCACTGATCTACAGCTGGCCCCTCTCCACGTCAACAACTCACTGATCTACAGCTGGCCCCTCTCCACGTCAACAACTCACTGATCTACAGCTGGCCCCTCTCCACGTCAACAACTCACTGATCTACAGCTGGCCCCTCTCCACATCAACAACTCACTGATCTACAGCTGGCCCCTCTCTACATCAACAACTCACTGATCTACAGCTGCTGGCCCCTCTCCACATCTACAACTCACTGATCTACAGCTGCTGGCCCCTCTCCACATCTACAACTCACTGATCTACAGCTGGCCTCTCTCCACGTCAACAACTCACTGATCTACAGCTGGACCCTCTCCACATCAACAACTCACTGATCTGTAGCTGGCCCCTCTCCACATCAACAATGCACTGATCTACAGCTGGCCCCTCTCCACATCAACAACTCACTGATCTACAGCTGGCCCCTCTCCACGTCAACAACTCACTGATCTACAGCTGGCCCCTCTCCACGTCAACAACTCACTGATCTACAGCTGCTGGCCCCTCTCCACGTCAACAACTCACTGATCTACAGCTGGCCCCTCTCCACATCAACAACTCACTGATCTGTAGCTGGCCCCTCTCCACATCAACAACTCACTGATCTACAGCTGGCCCCTCTCCACATCAACAACTCACTGATCTACAGCTGGCCCTTCTCCACATCAACAACTCACTGATCTACAGCTGGCCCCTCTCCACATCAACAACTCACTGATCTACAGCTGGCCCCTCTCCACATCAACAACTCACTGATCTACAGCTGGCCCTTCTCCACATCAGCAACTCACTGATCTACAGCTGGCCCCTCTCCACGTCAACAACTCATTGATCTACAGCTGGCCCCTCTCCACGTCAACAACTCACTGATCTACAGTTGGCCCCTCTCCACGTCAACAACTCATTGATCTACAGCTGGCCCCTCTCCACGTCAACAACTCACTGATCTACAGTTGGCCCCTCTTCACATCAACACCTCATTGATCTACAGCTGGCCCCTCTCCACATCTACAACTCACTGATCGACAGCTGCTGGCCCCTCTCCACGTCAACACCTCACTGATCTACAGCTTGCCCCTCTTCACATCAACACCTCATTGATCTACAGCTGGCCCCTCTCCACATCTACAACTCACTGATCTACAGCTGCTGGCCCCTCCACGTCAACAACTCACTGATCTGTAGCTGGCCCCTCTCCACATCAACAACTCACTGATCTACAGCTGGCCCCTCTCCACATCAACAACTCACTGATCTACAGCTGGCCCTTCTCCACATCAACAACTCACTGATCTACAGCTGGCCCCTCTCCACATCAACAACTCACTGATCTACAGCTGGCCCCTCTCCACATCAACATCTCACTGATCTACAGCTGGCCCTTCTCCACATCAACAACACACTGATCTACAGCTGGCCCCTCTCCACGTCAACAACTCACTGATCTACTGCTGGCCCCTCTCCACGTCAACAACTCACTGATCTGCAGCTGGCCCCTCTCCACATCAACAACTCACTGATCTACAGCAGGCCCCACTCCAAATCAACAACTCACTGATCTACAGCTGCTGGCCCCTCTCCACGTCAACAACTCACTGATCTACAGCTGGCCCCTCTCCACATCAACAACTCACTGATCTACAGCTGGCCCCTCTC
Source organism: Salmo salar (assembly GCF_905237065.1). Taxonomy (NCBI): domain Eukaryota; kingdom Metazoa; phylum Chordata; class Actinopteri; order Salmoniformes; family Salmonidae; genus Salmo; species Salmo salar. Next base: position 2,486,986 of record NC_059453.1, read on the forward strand.
CACATCAACACCTCACTGATCTACAGCTGGCCCCTCTCCATGTCAACACCTCACTGATCTACAGCTGCTGGCCCCTCTCCACATCAACAACTCACTGATCTACAGCTGGCCCCTCTCCACGTCAACACCTCACTGATCTGTAGCTGGCCCCTCTCCACGTCAACAACTCACTGATCTACAGCTGCTGGCCCCTCTCCATGTCAACAACTCACTGATCTACAGCTGGCCCCTCTCCACGTCAACAACTCACTGATCTACAGCTGGCCCCTCTCCACGTCAACAACTCACTGATCTACAGCTGGCCCCTCTCCACATCTACAACTCACTGATCTACAGCTGCTGGCCCCTCTCCACATCAACACCTCCTCACTGATCTACAGCTGGCCCCTCTCCATGTCAACACCTCACTGATCTACAGCTGCTGGCCCCTCTCCACATCAACAACTCACTGACCTACAGCTGGCCCCTCTCCACGTCAACACCTCACTGATCTGTAGCTGGCCCCTCTCCACGTCAACAACTCACTGATCTACAGCTGCTGGCCCCTCTCCATGTCAACAACTCACTGATCTACAGCTGGCCCCTCTCCACGTCAACAACTCACTGATCTACAGCTGGCCCCTCTCCACGTCAACAACTCACTGATCTACAGCTGGCCCCTCTCCACATCTACAACTCACTGATCTACAGCTGCTGGCCCCTCTCCACATCAACAACTCACTGATCTACAGCAGGCCCCTCTCCACATCAACAACTCACTGATCTGTAGCTGGCCCCTCTCCACATCAACAACTCACTGATCTACAGCTGGCCCCTCTCCACATCAACAACTCACTGATCTACAGCTGGCCCTTCTCCACATCAACAACTCACTGATCTACAGCTGGCCCCTCTCCACGTGAACAACTCACTGATCTACAGCTGGCCCCTCTCCACGTCAACAACTCACTGATCTACAGCTGGCCCCTCTCCACGTCAACACCTCACTGATCTACAGCTGGCCCCTCTCCACATCAACAACTCACTGATCTACAGCTGGCCCCTCTCCACATCAACAACTCACTGTACTACAGCTGGCCCCTATCCACATCAACAACTCACTGATCTACAGCTGGCCCCTCTCTACGTCAACAACTCACTGATCTACAGCTGCTGGCCCCTCTCCACATCTACAACTCACTGATCTACAGCTGCTGGCCCCTCTCCACATCTACAACTCACTGATCTACAGCTGGCCTCTCTCCACGTCAACAACTCACTGATCTACAGCTGGACCCTCTCCACATCAACAACTCACTGATCTGTAGCTGGCCCCTCTCCACATCAACAACGCACTGATCTACAGCTGGCCCCTCTCCACATCAACAACTCACTGATCTACAGCTGGCCCCTCTCCACGTCAACACCTCACTGATCTACAGCTGGCCCCTTCTCCACGTCAACAACTCACTGATCTACAGCTAGCCCCTCTCCACATCAACACCTCACTGATCTACAGCTGGCCCCTCTCCACGTCAACAACTCACTGATCTACAGTTGGCCCCTCTCCACGTCAACAACTCACTGATCTACAGCTGGCCCCCCTCCACGTCAACACCTCACTGATCTACAGCTGTCCCCTCTCCAAATCAACAACTCAATGATCTACAGCTGGCACCTCTCCACATCAACAACTCACTGATCTACAGCAGGCCCCTCTCCAAATCAACAACTCACTGATCTACAGCTGCTGGCCCCTCTCCACGTCAACAACTCACTGATCTACAGCTGGCCCCTCTCCCACATCAACAACTCACTGATCTACAGCTGGCCCCTCTCCACATCAACAACTCACTGATCTACAGCTGGCCCTACTCCACATCAACAACTCACTGATCTACAGCAGGCCCCTCTCCACATCAACAACTCACTGATCTACAGCTGGCCCCTCTCCAAATCAAAACTCACTGATCTACAGATGGCCCTTCTCCACATCAACAACTCACTGATCTGCAGCTGGCCCCTCTCCACGTCAACAACTCACTGATCTACAGCTGGCCCCTCTCCAAATCAACAACTCACTGATCTACAGATGGCCCTTCTCCACATCAACAACTCACTGATCTACAGCTGGTTCCCCTCTCCACATCTACAACTCACTGATCTACAGCTGCTGGCCCCTCTCCACATCTACAACTCACTGATCTACAGCTGGCCTCTCTCCACGTCAACAACTCACTGATCTACAGCTGGCCCCTCTCCACATCAACAACTCACTGATCTACAGCTGGCCCTTCTCCACATCAACAACTCACTGATCTACAGCTGCTGGCCCCTCTCCACATCTACAACTCACTGATCTACAGCTGGCCCCTCTCCACATCAACACCTCACTGATCTACAGCTGGCCCCTCTCCACGTCAACAACTCACTGATCTACAGTTGGCCCCTCTCCACGTCAACAACTCACTGATCTACAGCTGGCCCCCCTCCACGTCAACACCTCACTGATCTACAGCTGTCCCCTCTCCACATCAACAACTCACTGATCTACAGCTGGCCCCTCTCCACGTCAACAACTCACTGATCTACAGCTGGCCCCTCTCCAAATCAACAACTCACTGATCTACAGCTGCTGGCCCCTCTCCACGTCAACAACTCACTGATCTACAGCTGGCCCCTCTCCACATCAACAACTCACTGATCTACAGCTGGCCCCTCTCCACATCAACAACTCACTGATCTACAGCTGGCCCTACTCCACATCAACAACTCACTGATCTACAGCAGGCCCCTCTCCACATCAACAACTCACTGATCTACAGCTGGCCCCTCTCCAAATCAAAACTCACTGATCTACAGATGGCCCTTCTCCACATCAACAACTCACAGATCTACAGCTGGCCCCTCTCCACGTCAACAACTCACTGATCTACAGCTGGCCCCTCTCCACGTCAACAACTCACTGATCTACATTTTGCCCCTCTCCACATCAACAACTCACTGATCTACAGCTGGCCCCCTCCCACGTCAACACCTCACTGATCTACAGCTGTCCCCTCTCCAAATCAACAACTCACTGATCTACAGCTGGCCCCTCTCCACGTCAACAACTCACTGATCTACAGCTGGCCCCTCTCCACGTCAACAACTCACTGATCTACAGCTGGCCCCTCTCCACGTCAACACCTCACTGATCTGTAGCTGGCCCTTCACCACGTCAACAACTCACTGATCTACAGCTGCTGGCCCCTCTCCACGTCAACAACTCACTGATCTACAGCTGGCCCCTCTCCACATCAACAACTCACTGATCTACAGCTGGCCCCTCTCCACGTCAACAACTCACTGATCTACAGCTGGCCCCTCTCCACGTCAACAACTCACTGATCTACAGCTGGCCCCTCTCCACATCAACAACTCACTGATCTACAGCTGCTGGCCCCTCTCCACATCAACAACTCACTGATCTACAGCTGGCCCCTCTCCATGTCAACAACTCACTGATCTACAGCTGGAACCTCTCCACGTCAACAACTCACTGATCTGCAGCTGGCCCCTCTCCACATCAACAACTCACTGATCTACAGCTGGCCCCTCTCCACGTCAACACCTCACTGATCGACAGCTGGCCCCTCTCCACATCAACAACTCACTGATCTACAGCTGGCCCCTCTCCACGTCAACAACTCACTGATCTACAGCTGCTGGCCCCTCTCCCATGCCAACAACTCACTGATCTACAGCTGGCCCCTCTCCACGTCAAACAACTCACTGATCTACAGCTGCTGGCCCCTCTCCACATCAACAACTCACTGATCTACAGCTGGCCCCTCTCTACGTCAACAACTCACTGATCTACAGCTGCTGGCCCCTCTCCACATCAACAACTCACTGATCTACAGCTGCTGGCCCCTCTCCACATCAACAACTCACTGATCTACAGCTGGCCTCTCTCCACATCAACAACTCACTGATCTGCAGCTGGCCCCTCTCCACATCAACAACTCACTGATCTACAGCTGCTGGCCCCTCTCCACATCAACAACTCACTGATCTACAGCTGGCCTCTCTCCCGTCAACAACTCACCGATCTACAGCTGGACCCTCTCCACATCAACAACTCACTGATCTACAGCTTGCCCCTCTCCACGTCATCACCTCACTGAGCGACATCTGGCCCCTCTCCACATCAACAACTAACTGATCTGACAGCTGGCCCCACTCCCACGTCAACAACTCACTGATCTACAGCTGCTGGCCCCTCTCCACATCTACAACTCACTGATCTACAGCTGCTGGCCCCTCTCCATGCCAACAACTCACTGATCTACAGCTGGCCCCTCTCCACGTCAACAACTCACTGATCTACAGCTGCTGGCCCCTCTCCACATCAACAACTCACTGATCTACAGCTGGCCCCACTCTACATCAACAACTCACTGATCTACAGCTGCTGGCCCCTCTCCACATCTACAACTCACTGATCTACAGCTGCTGGCCCCTCTCCACATCTACAACTCACTGATCTACAGCTGGCCTCTCTCCACGTCAACAACTCACTGATCTACAGCTGGACCCTCTCCACATCAACAACTCACTGATCTGTAGCTGGCCCCTCTCCACATCAACAATGCACTGATCTACAGCTGGCCCCTCTCCACATCAACAACTCACTGATCTACAGCTGGCCCCTCTCCACGTCAACAACTCACTGATCTACAGCTGGCCCCTCTCCACGTCAACAACTCACTGATCTACAGCTGCTGGCCCCTCCACGTCAACAACTCACTGATCTACAGCTGGCCCCTCTCCACATCAACAACTCACTGATCTTTAGCTGGCCCCTCTCCACATCAACAACTCACTGATCTACAGCTGGCCCCTCTCCACATCAACAACTCACTGATCTACAGCTGGCCCTTCTCCACATCAACAACTCACTGATCTACAGCTGGCCCCTCTCCACATCAACAACTCACTGATCTACAGCTGGCCCCTCTCCACATCAACAACTCACTGATCTACAGCTGGCCCTTCTCCACATCAACAACTCACTGATCTACAGCTGGCCCCTCTCCACGTCAACAACTCATTGATCTACAGCTGGCCCCTCTCCACGTCAACAACTCACTGATCTACAGTTGGCCCCTCTCCACGTCAACAACTCACTGATCTACAGCTGGCCCCTCTCCAGAACAACACCTCACTGATCTACAGCTGTCCCCTCTCCACATCAACAACTCACTGATCTACAGCTAGCCCCTCTTCACATCAACACCTCATTGATCTACAGCTGGCCCCTCTCCACATCTACAACTCACTGATCGACAGCTGCTGGCCCCTCTCCACGTCAACACCTCACTGATCTACAGCTTGCCCCTCTTCACATCAACACCTCATTGATCTACAGCTGGCCCCTCTCCACATCTACAACTCACTGATCTACAGCTGCTGGCCCCTCCACGTCAACAACTCACTGATCTGTAGCTGGCCCCTCTCCACATCAACAGCTCACTGATCTACAGCTGGCCCCTCTCCACATCAACAACTCACTGATCTACAGCTGGCCCTTCTCCACATCAACAACTCACTGATCTACAGCTGGCCCCTCTCCACATCAACAACTCACTGATCTACAGCTGGCCCCTCTCCACATCAACATCTCACTGATCTACAGCTGGCCCCTCTCCACGTCAACAACTCACTGATCTACTGCTGGCCCCTCTCCACGTCAACAACTCACTGATCTACAGTTGGCCCCTCTCCACGTCAACAACTCACTGATCTACAGCTGGCCCCCCTCCACGTCAACACCTCACTGATCTACAGCTGTCCCCTCTCCACATCAACAACTCACTGATCTACAGCTGGCCCCTCTCCACATCAACAACTCACTGATCTACAGCAGGCCCCACTCCAAATCAACAACTCACTGATCTACAGCTGGCCCCTCTCCACATCAACATCTCACTGATCTACAGCTGGCCCTTCTCCACATCAACAACTCACTGATCTACAGCTGGCCCCTCTCCACGTCAACAACTCACTGATCTACTGCTGGCCCCTCTCCACGTCAACAACTCACTGATCTACAGCTGGCCCCTCTCCACGTCAACAACTCACTGATCTACAGCTGGCCCCCCTCCACGTCAACACCTCACTGATCTACAGCTGTCCCCTCTCCAAATCAACAACTCACTGATCTACAGCTGGCCCCTCTCCACATCAACAACTCACTGATCTACAGCAGGCCCCTCTCCAAATCAACAACTCACTGATCTACAGCTGCTGGCCCCTCTCCACGTCAACAACTCACTGATCTACAGCTGGCCCCTCTCCACATCAACAACTCACTGATCTACAGCTGGCCCCTCTCCACATCAACACCTCACTGATCTACAGCTGGCCCCTCTCCATGTCAACACCTCACTGATCTACAGCTGCTGGCCCCTCTCCACATCAACAACTCACTGATCTACAGCTGGCCCCTCTCCACGTCAACACCTCACTGATCTGTAGCTTGCCCCTCTCCACGTCAACAACTCACTGATCTACAGCTGCTGGCCCCTTCTCCACATCAACAACTCACTGATCTACAGCTGGCCCCTCTCCACGTCAACAACTCACTGATCTACAGCTGGCCCCTCTCCACATCAACATCTCACTGATCTACAGCTGGCCCTTCTCCACATCAACAACTCACTGATCTACAGCTGGCCCCTCTCCACGTCAACAACTCACTGATCTACTGCTGGCCCCTCTCCACGTCAACAACTCACTGATCTACAGTTGGCCCCTCTCCACATCAACAACTCACTGATCTACAGCTGGCCCCCTCCACGTCAACACCTCACTGATCTACAGCTGGCCCCTCTCCACATCAACAACTCACTGATCTACAGCTGGCCCCTCTCCACGTCAACAACTCACTGATCTACAGCAGGCCCCTACTCCACATCAACAACTCACTGATCTACAGCTGGCCCCTCTCCACATCAACATCTCACTGATCTACAGCTGGCCCCTCTCCACATCAACAACTCACTGATCTACAGCTGGCCCCTCTCCACGTCAACAACTCACTGATCTACGTGCTGGCCCCTCTCCACGTCAACAACTCACTGATCTACAGCTGGCCCCTCTCCACGTCAACAACTCACTGATCTACAGCTGGCCCCCTCTCCACGTCAACACCTCACTGATCTACAGCTGTCCCCTCTCCACGTCAACAACTCACTGATCTACAGCTGGCCCCTCTCCACATCAACAACTCACTGATCTACAGCTGGCCCCTCTCCAAATCAACAACTCACTGATCTACAGCTGCTGGCCCCTCTCCACGTCAACAACTCACTGATCTACAGCTGGCCCCTCTCCACGTCAACAACTCACTGATCTACAGCTGGCCCCTCTCCACATCAACAACTCACTGATCTACAGCTGGCCCCTCTCCACGTCAACAACTCACTGATCTACAGCTGGCCCCTCTCCACGTCAACAACTCACTGATCTGCAGCTGGCCCCTCTCCACATCAACAACTCACTGATCTACAGCTGCGGCCCCTCTCCATGTCAACAACTCACTGATCTACAGCTGGCCCCTCTCCACATCAACAACTCACTGATCTACAGCTGGCCCCTCTCCACATCAACAACTCACTGATCTACAGCTGGCCCCTCTCCACGTCAACAACTCACTGATCTGTAGCTGGCCCCTCTCCACGTCAACAACTAACTGATCTACAGCTGCTGGCCCCTCTCCATGTCAACAACTCACTGATCTACAGCTGGCCCCTCTCCACGTCAACAACTCACTGATCTACAGCTGGCCCCTTCTCCACGTCAACAACTCACTGATCTACAGCTGGCCCCTCTCCACATCAACAACTCACTGATCTACAGCTGCTGGCCCCTCTCCACATCAACAACTCACTGATCTACAGCAGGCCCCTCTCCACATCAACAACTCACTGATCTGCAGCTGGCCCCTCTCCACATCAACAACTCACTGATCTACAGCTGGCCCCTCTCCACATCAACAACTCACTGATCTACAGCTGGCCCTTCTCCACGTCAACAACTCACTGATCTACAGCTGGCCCCTCTCCACGTCAACAACTCACTGATCTACAGCTGGCCCCTCTCCACGTCAACAACTCACTGATCTACAGCTGGCCCCTCTCCACATCAACAACTCACTGATCTACAGCTGTGGCCCCTCTCTACGTCAACAACTCACTGATCTACAGCTGCTGGCCCCTCTCCACATCTACAACTCACTGATCTACAGCTGCTGGCCCCTCTCCACGTCAACAACTCACTGATCTACAGCTGGCCCCTCTCCACGTCAACAACTCACTGATCTACAGCTGGCCCCTCTCCACATCAACAACTCACTGATCTGTAGCTGGCCCCTCTCCACATCAACAACGCACTGATCTACAGCTGGCCCCTCTCCACGTCAACAACTCACTGATCTACAGCTGGCCACTCTCCACGTCAACACCTCACTGATCTACAGCTGGCCCCTCTCCACGTCAGCAACTCACTGATCTACAGCTGCTGGCCCCTCTCCATGCCAACAACTCACTGATCTACAGCTGCTGGCCCCTCTCCACATCTACAACTCACTGATCTACAGCTGCTGGCCCCTCTCCATGCCAACAACTCACTGATCTACAGCTGGCCCCTCTCCACATCAACAACTCACTGATCTACAGCTGGCCCCTCTCCACATCAACAACTCACTGATCTACAGCTGGCCCTACTCCACATCAACAACTCACTGATCTACAGCAGGCCCCTCTCCACATCAACAACTCACTGATCTACAGCTGGCCCCTCTCCAAATCAAAACTCACTGATCTACAGATGGCCCTTCTCCACATCAACAACTCACTGATCTACAGCTGGCCCCTCTCCACGTCAACAACTCACTGATCTACAGCTGGCCCCTCTCCACGTCAACAACTCACTGATCTACATTTTGCCCCTCTCCACATCAACAACTCACTGATCTACAGCTGGCCCCCCTCCACGTCAACACCTCACTGATCTACAGCTGGCCCCTCTCCAAATCAACAACTCACTGATCTACAGCTGGCCCCTCTCCACGTCAACAACTCACTGATCTACAGCTGGCCCCTCTCCACGTCAACAACTCACTGATCTACAGCTGGCCCCTCTCCACGTCAACACCTCACTGATCTGTAGCTGGCCCTTCTCCACGTCAACAACTCACTGATCTACAGCTGCTGGCCCCTCTCCACGTCAACAACTCACTGATCTACAGCTGGCCCCTCTCCACATCAACAACTCACTGATCTACAGCTGGCCCCTCTCCACGTCAACAACTCACTGATCTACAGCTGGCCCCTCTCCACGTCAACAACTCACTGATCTACAGCTGGCCCCTCTCCACATCTACAACTCACTGATCTACAGCTGCTGGCCCCTCTCCACATCTACAACTCACTGATCTACAGCTGGCCCCTCTCCACGTCAACAACTCACTGATCTACAGCTGGGCCCCTCTCACGTCAACAACTCACTGATCTGCAGCTGGCCCCTCTCCACGTCAACAACTCACTGATCTACAGCTGGCGCCCTCTCCACGTCAACACCTCACTGATCTACAGCTGGCCCCTCTCCACGTCAACAACTCACTGATCTACAGCTGGCCCCACTCCACGTCAGCAACTCACTGATCTACAGCTGCTGGCCCCTCTCCACATCTACAACTCACTGATCTACAGCTGCTGGCCCCTCTCCATGCCAACAACTCACTGATCTACAGCTGGCCCCTCTCCACGTCAACAACTCACTGATCTACAGCTGCTGGCCCCTCTCCACATCAACAACTCACTGATCTACAGCTGGCCCCTCTCTACATCAACAACTCACTGATCTACAGCTGCTGGCCCCTCTCCACATCTACAACTCACTGATCTACAGCTGCTGGCCCCTCTCCACATCTACAACTCACTGATCTACAGCTGGCCTCTCTCCACGTCAACAACTCACTGATCTACAGCTGGACCCTCTCCACATCAACAACTCACTGATCTGTAGCTGGCCCCTCTCCACATCAACAACGCACTGATCTACAGCTGGCCCCTCTCCACATCAACAACTCACTGATCTACAGCTGGCCCCTCTCCACGTCAACAACTCACTGATCTACAGCTGGCCCCTCTCCACGTCAACAACTCACTGATCTACAGCTGCTGGCCCCTCCACGTCAACAACTCACTGATCTACAGCTGGCCCCTCTCCACATCAACAACTCACTGATCTGTAGCTGGCCCCTCTCCACATCAACAACTCACTGATCTACAGCTGGCCCCTCTCCACATCAACAACTCACTGATCTACAGCTGGCCCTTCTCCACATCAACAACTCACTGATCTACAGCTGGCCCCTCTCCACATCAACAACTCACTGATCTACAGCTGGCCCCTCTCCACGTCAACAACTCACTGATCTACAGCTGGCCCTTCTCCACATCAGCAACTCACTGATCTACAGCTGGCCCCTCTCCACGTCAACAACTCACTGATCTACAGCTGGCCCCTCTCCACGTCAACAACTCACTGATCTACAGTTGGCCCCTCTCCACGTCAACAACTCACTGATCTACAGCTGGCCCCTCTCCAGAACAACACCTCACTGATCTACAGCTGTCCCCTCTCCACATCAACAACTCACTGATCTACAGCTAGCCCCTCTTCACATCAACACCTCACTGATCTACAGCTGGCCCCTCTCCACATCTACAACTCACTGATCTACAGCTGCTGGCCCCTCTCCACGTCAACACCTCACTGATCTACAGCTTGCCCCTCTTCACGTCAACACCTCATTGATCTACAGCTGGCCCCTCTCCACATCTACAACTCACTGATCTACAGCTGCTGGCCCCTCTCACATCAACAACTCACTGATCTGTAGCTGGCCCCTCTCCACATCAACAGCTCACTGATCTACAGCTGGCCCCTCTCCACATCAACAACTCACTGATCTACAGCTGGCCCCTTCTCCACATCAACAACTCACTGATCTACAGCTGGCCCCTCTCCACATCAACAACTCACTGATCTACAGCTGGCCCCTCTCCACATCAACATCTCACTGATCTACAGCTGGCCCTTCTCCACATCAACAACACACTGATCTACAGCTGGCCCCTCTCCACGTCAACAACTCACTGATCTACTGCTGGCCCCTCTCCACGTCAACAACTCACTGATCTACAGTTGGCCCCTCTCCACGTCAACAACTCACTGATCTACAGCTGGCCCCCCTCCACGTCAACACCTCACTGATCTACAGCTGTCCCCTCTCCACATCAACAACTCACTGATCTGCAGCTGGCCCCTCTCCACATCAACAACTCACTGATCTACAGCAGGCCCCACTCCAAATCAACAACTCACTGATCTACAGCTGCTGGCCCCTCTCCACGTCAACAACTCACTGATCTACAGCTGGCCCCTCTCCACATCAACAACTCACTGATCTACAGCTAGCCCCTCTCCACATCAACACCTCACTGATCTACAGCTGGCCCCTCTCCATGTCAACACCTCACTGATCTACAGCTGCTGGCCCCTCTCCACATCAACAACTCACTGATCTACAGCTGGCCCCTCTCCACGTCAACACCTCACTGATCTGTAGCTGGCCCCTCTCCACGTCAACAACTCACTGATCTACAGCTGCTGGCCCCTCTCCATGTCAACAACTCACTGATCTACAGCTGGCCCCTCTCCACGTCAACAACTCACTGATCTACAGCTGGCCCCTCTCCACGTCAACAACTAACTGATCTACAGCTGGCCCCTCTCCACATCTACAACTCACTGATCTACAGCTGCTGGCCCCTCTCCACATCAACACCTCCTCACTGATCTACAGCTGGCCCCTCTCCATGTCAACACCTCACTGATCTACAGCTGCTGGCCCCTCTCCACATCAACAACTCACTGACCTACAGCTGGCCCCTCTCCACGTCAACACCTCACTGATCTGTAGCTGGCCCCTCTCCACGTCAACAACTCACTGATCTACAGCTGCTGGCCCCTCTCCATGTCAACAACTCACTGATCTACAGCTGGCCCCTCTCCACGTCAACAACTCACTGATCTACAGCTGGCCCCTCTCCACGTCAACAACTCACTGATCTACAGCTGGCCCCTCTCCACATCTACAACTCACTGATCTACAGCTGCTGGCCCCTCTCCACATCAACAACTCACTGATCTACAGCAGGCCCCTCTCCACATCAACAACTCACTGATCTGTAGCTGGCCCCTCTCCACATCAACAACTCACTGATCTACAGCTGGCCCCTCTCCACATCAACAACTCACTGATCTACAGCTGGCCCTTCTCCACATCAACAACTCACTGATCTACAGCTGGCCCCTCTCCACGTGAACAACTCACTGATCTACAGCTGGCCCCTCTCCACGTCAACAACTCACTGATCTACAGCTGGCCCCTCTCCACGTCAACACCTCATTGATCTACAGCTGGCCCCTCTCCACATCAACAACTCACTGATCTACAGCTGGCCCCTCTCCACATCAACAACTCACTGTACTACAGCTGGCCCCTATCCACATCAACAACTCACTGATCTACAGCTGGCCCCTCTCTACGTCAACAACTCACTGATCTACAGCTGCTGGCCCCTCTCCACATCTACAACTCACTGATCTACAGCTGCTGGCCCCTCTCCACATCTACAACTCACTGATCTACAGCTGGCCTCTCTCCACGTCAACAACTCACTGATCTACAGCTGGACCCTCTCCACATCAACAACTCACTGATCTGTAGCTGGCCCCTCTCCACATCAACAACGCACTGATCTACAGCTGGCCCCTCTCCACATCAACAACTCACTGATCTACAGCTGGCCACTCTCCACGTCAACACCTCACTGATCTACAGCTGGCCCTTCTCCACGTCAACAACTCACTGATCTACAGCTAGCCCCTCTCCACATCAACACCTCACTGATCTACAGCTGGCCCCTCTCCACGTCAACAACTCACTGATCTACAGTTGGCCCCTCTCCACGTCAACAACTCACTGATCTACAGCTGGCCCCCCTCCACGTCAACACCTCACTGATCTACAGCTGTCCCCTCTCCAAATCAACAACTCAATGATCTACAGCTGGCCCCTCTCCACATCAACAACTCACTGATCTACAGCAGGCCCCTCTCCAAATCAACAACTCACTGATCTACAGCTGCTGGCCCCTCTCCACGTCAACAACTCACTGATCTACAGCTGGCCCCTCTCCACATCAACAACTCACTGATCTACAGCTGGCCCCTCTCCACATCAACAACTCACTGATCTACAGCTGGCCCTACTCCACATCAACAACTCACTGATCTACAGCAGGCCCCTCTCCACATCAACAACTCACTGATCTACAGCTGGCCCCTCTCCAAATCAAAACTCACTGATCTACAGATGGCCCTTCTCCACATCAACAACTCACTGATCTACAGCTGGCCCCTCTCCACGTCAACAACTCACTGATCTACAGCTGGCCCCTCTCCAAATCAAAACTCACTGATCTACAGATGGCCCTTCTCCACATCAACAACTCACTGATCTACAGCTGCTGGCCCCTCTCCACATCTACAACTCACTGATCTACAGCTGCTGGCCCCTCTCCACATCTACAACTCACTGATCTACAGCTGGCCTCTCTCCACGTCAACAACTCACTGATCTACAGCTGGACCCTCTCCACATCAACAACTCACTGATCTACAGCTGGCCCTTCTCCACATCAACAACTCACTGATCTACAGCTGCTGGCCCCTCTCCACATCTACAACTCACTGATCTACAGCTAGCCCCTCTCCACATCAACACCTCACTGATCTACAGCTGGCCCCTCTCCACGTCAACAACTCACTGATCTACAGTTGGCCCCTCTCCACGTCAACAACTCACTGATCTACAGCTGGCCCCCCTCCACGTCAACACCTCACTGATCTACAGCTGTCCCCTCTCCAAATCAACAACTCACTGATCTACAGCTGGCCCCTCTCCACATCAACAACTCACTGATCTACAGCAGGCCCCTCTCCAAATCAACAACTCACTGATCTACAGCTGCTGGCCCCTCTCCACGTCAACAACTCACTGATCTACAGCTGGCCCCTCTCCACATCAACAACTCACTGATCTACAGCTGGCCCCTCTCCACATCAACAACTCACTGATCTACAGCTGGCCCTACTCCACATCAACAACTCACTGATCTACAGCAGGCCCCTCTCCACATCAACAACTCACTGATCTACAGCTGGCCCCTCTCCAAATCAAAACTCACTGATCTACAGATGGCCCTTCTCCACATCAACAACTCACGGATCTACAGCTGGCCCCTCTCCACGTCAACAACTCACTGATCTACAGCTGGCCCCTCTCCACGTTAACAACTCACTGATCTACATTTTGCCCCTCTCCACATCAACAACTCACTGATCTACAGCTGGCCCCCCTCCACGTCAACACCTCACTGATCTACAGCTGTCCCCTCTCCAAATCAACAACTCACTGATCTACAGCTGGCCCCTCTCCACGTCAACAACTCACTGATCTACAGCTGGCCCCTCTCCACGTCAACAACTCACTGATCTACAGCTGGCCCCTCTCCACGTCAACACCTCACTGATCTGTAGCTGGCCCTTCACCACGTCAACAACTCACTGATCTACAGCTGCTGGCCCCTCTCCACGTCAACAACTCACTGATCTACAGCTGGCCCCTCTCCACATCAACAACTCACTGATCTACAGCTGGCCCCTCTCCACGTCAACAACTCACTGATCTACAGCTGGCCCCTCTCCACGTCAACAACTCACTGATCTACAGCTGGCCCCTCTCCACATCTACAACTCACTGATCTACAGCTGCTGGCCCCTCTCCACATCTACAACTCACTGATCTACAGCTGGCCTCTCTCCATGTCAACAACTCACTGATCTACAGCTGGAACCTCTCCACATCAACAACTCACTGATCTGTAGCTGGCCCCTCTCCACATCAACAACTCACTGATCTACAGCTTGCCCCTCTCCACGTCAACACCTCACTGAGCGACAGCTGGCCCCTCTCCACATCAACAACTAACTGATCTACAGCTGGCCCCACTCCACGTCAACAACTCACTGATCTACAGCTGCTGGCCCCTCTCCACATCTACAACTCACTGATCTACAGCTGCTGGCCCCTCTCCATGCCAACAACTCACTGATCTACAGCTGGCCCTCTCCACGTAAACAACTCACTGATCTACAGCTGCTGGCCCCTCTCCACATCAACAACTCACTGATCTACAGCTGGCCCCTCTCTACATCAACAACTCACTGATCTACAGCTGCTGGCCCCTCTCCACATCTACAACTCACTGATCTACAGCTGCTGGCTCCTCTCCACATCTACAACTCACTGATCTACAGCTGGCCTCTCTCCACATCAACAACTCACTGATCTACAGCTGGCCCCTCTCCACATCTACAACTCACTGATCTACAGCTGCTGGCCCCTCTCCACATCTACAACTCACTGATCTACAGCTGGCCTCTCTCCACGTCAACAACTCACCGATCTACAGCTGGAACCTCTCCACATCAACAACTCACTGATCTACAGCTTGCCCCTCTCCACGTCATCACCTCACTGAGCGACAGCTGGCCCCTCTCCACATCAACAACTAACTGATCTACAGCTGGCCCCACTCCACGTCAACAACTCACTGATCTACAGCTGCTGGCCCCTCTCCACATCTACAACTCACTGATCTACAGCTGCTGGCCCCTCTCCATGCCAACAACTCACTGATCTACAGCTGGCCCTCTCCACGTAAACAACTCACTGATCTACAGCTGCTGGCCCCTCTCCACATCAACAACTCACTGATCTACAGCTGGCCCCTCTCTACATCAACAACTCACTGATCTACAGCTGCTGGCCCCTCTCCACATCTACAACTCACTGATCTACAGCTGCTGGCCCCTCTCCACATCTACAACTCACTGATCTACAGCTGGCCTCTCTCCACGTCAACAACTCACTGATCTACAGCTGGACCCTCTCCACATCAACAACTCACTGATCTGTAGCTGGCCCCTCTCCACATCAACAATGCACTGATCTACAGCTGGCCCCTCTCCACATCAACAACTCACTGATCTACAGCTGGCCCCTCTCCACGTCAACAACTCACTGATCTACAGCTGGCCCCTCTCCACGTCAACAACTCACTGATCTACAGCTGCTGGCCCCTCCACGTCAACAACTCACTGATCTACAGCTGGCCCCTCTCCACATCAACAACTCACTGATCTGTAGCTGGCCCCTCTCCACATCAACAACTCACTGATCTACAGCTGGCCCCTCTCCACATCAACAACTCACTGATCTACAGCTGGCCCTTCTCCACATCAACAACTCACTGATCTACAGCTGGCCCCTCTCCACATCAACAACTCACTGATCTACAGCTGGCCCCTCTCCACATCAACAACTCACTGATCTACAGCTGTCCCTTCTCCACATCAACAACTCACTGATCTACAGCTGGCCCCTCTCCACGTCAACAACTCATTGATCTACAGCTGGCCCCTCTCCACGTCAACAACTCACTGATCTACAGTTGGCCCCTCTCCACGTCAACAACTCACTGATCTACAGCTGGCCCCTCTCCAGATCAACACCTCACTGATCTACAGCTGTCCCCTCTCCACATCAACAACTCACTGATCTACAGCTAGCCCCTCTTCACATCAACACCTCATTGATCTACAGCTGGCCCCTCTCCACATCTACAACTCACTGATCGACAGCTGCTGGCCCCTCTCCACGTCAACACCTCACTGATCTACAGCTTGCCCCTCTTCACATCAACACCTCATTGATCTACAGCTGGCCCCTCTCCACATCTACAACTCACTGATCTACAGCTGCTGGCCCCTCCACGTCAACAACTCACTGATCTGTAGCTGGCCCCTCTCCACATCAACAGCTCACTGATCTACAGCTGGCCCCTCTCCACATCAACAACTCACTGATCTACAGCTGGCCCTTCTCCACATCAACAACTCACTGATCTACAGCTGGCCCCTCTCCACATCAACAACTCACTGATCTACAGCTGGCCCCTCTCCACATCAACATCTCACTGATCTACAGCTGGCCCTTCTCCACATCAAGAACTCACTGATCTACTGCTGGCCCCTCTCCACGTCAACAACTCACTGATCTACTGCTGGCCCCTCTCCACGTCAACAACTCACTGATCTACAGTTGGCCCCTCTCCACGTCAACAACTCACTGATCTACAGCTGGCCCCCCTCCACGTCAACACCTCACTGATCTACAGCTGTCCCCTCTCCACATCAACAACTCACTGATCTACAGCTGGCCCCTCTCCACATCAACAACTCACTGATCTACAGCAGGCCCCACTCCAAATCAACAACTCACTGATCTACAGCTGGCCCCTCTCCACATCAACATCTCACTGATCTACAGCTGGCCCTTCTCCACATCAACAACTCACTGATCTACAGCTGGCCCCTCTCCACGTCAACAACTCACTGATCTACTGCTGGCCCCTCTCCACGTCAACAACTCACTGATCTACAGTTGGCCCCTCTCCACGTCAACAACTCACTGATCTACAGCTGGCCCCCCTCCACGTCAACACCTCACTGATCTACAGCTGTCCCCTCTCCACATCAACAACTCACTGATCTACAGCTGGCCCCTCTCCACATCAACAACTCACTGATCTACAGCAGGCCCCACTCCAAATCAACAACTCACTGATCTACAGCTGCTGGCCCCTCTCCACGTCAACAACTCACTGATCTACAGCTGGCCCCTCTCCACATCAACAACTCACTGATCTACAGCTAGCCCCTCTCCACATCAACACCTCACTGATCTACAGCTGGCCCCTCTCCATGTCAACACCTCACTGATCTACAGCTGCTGGCCCCTCTCCACATCAACAACTCACTGATCTACAGCTGGCCCCTCTCCACGTCAACACCTCACTGATCTGTAGCTGGCCCCTCTCCACGTCAACAACTAACTGATCTACAGCTGCTGGCCCTTCTCCACATCAACAACTCACTGATCTACAGCTGGCCCCTCTCCACATCAACAACTCACTGATCTACAGCTGGCCCCTCTCCACATCAACATCTCACTGATCTACAGCTGGCCCTTCTCCACATCAAGAACTCACTGATCTACAGCTGGCCCCTCTCCACGTCAACAACTCACTGATCTACTGCTGGCCCCTCTCCACGTCAACAACTCACTGATCTACAGTTGGCCCCTCTCCACGTCAACAACTCACTGATCTACAGCTGGCCCCCTCCACGTCAACACCTCACTGATCTACAGCTGTCCCCTCTCCACATCAACAACTCACTGATCTACAGCTGGCCCCTCTCCACATCAACAACTCACTGATCTACAGCAGGCCCCACTCCAAATCAACAACTCACTGATCTACAGCTGGCCCCTCTCCACATCAACATCTCACTGATCTACAGCTGGCCCTTCTCCACATCAACAACTCACTGATCTACAGCTGGCCCCTCTCCACGTCAACAACTCACTGATCTACTGCTGGCCCCTCTCCAC
Source organism: Salmo salar (assembly GCF_905237065.1). Lineage (NCBI taxonomy): Eukaryota > Metazoa > Chordata > Actinopteri > Salmoniformes > Salmonidae > Salmo > Salmo salar. The sequence continues at coordinate 2,505,665 of NC_059453.1, forward strand.
GTCAACAACTCACTGATCTACAGCTTGCCCCTCTCCACGTCAACAACTCACTGATCTACAGCTGGCCCCCTCTCCACGTCAACACCTCACTGATCTACAGCTGTCCCCTCTCCACATCAACAACTCACTGATCTACAGCTGGCCCCTCTCCACATCAACAACTCACTGATCTACAGCAGGCCCCACTCCAAATCAACAACTCACTGATCTACAGCTGCTGGCCCCTCTCCACGTCAACAACTCACTGATCTACAGCTGGCCCCTCTCCACATCAACAACTCACTGATCTACAGCTAGCCCCTCTCCACATCAACACCTCACTGATCTACAGCTGGCCCCTCTCCATGTCAACAACTCACTGATCTACAGCTGGCCCCTCTCCACGTCAACACCTCACTGATCTGTAGCTGGCCCCTCTCCACGTCAACAACTAACTGATCTACAGCTGCTGGCCCCTCTCCATGTCAACAACTCACTGATCTACAGCTGGCCCCTCTCCACGTCAACAACTCACTGATCTACAGCTGGCCCCTCTCCACATCAACAACTCACTGATCTACAGCTGGCCCCTCTCCACGTCAACACCTCACTGATCTGTAGCTGGCCCCTCTCCACGTCAACAACTAACTGATCTACAGCTGCTGGCCCCTCTCCATGTCAACAACTCACTGATCTACAGCTGGCCCCTCTCCACGTCAACAACTCACTGATCTACAGCTGGCCCTTCTCCACGTCAACAACTCACTGATCTACAGCTGGCCCCTCTCCACATCTACAACTCACTGATCTACAGCTGCTGGCCCCTCTCCACATCAACAACTCACTGATCTACAGCAGGCCCCTCTCCACATCAACAACTCACTGATCTGTAGCTGGCCCCTCTCCACATCAACAACTCACTGATCTACAGCTGGCCCCTCTCCACATCAACAACTCACTGATCTACAGCTGGCCCTTCTCCACATCAACAACTCACTGATCTACAGCTGGCCCCTCTCCACGTGAACAACTCACTGATCTACAGCTGGCCCCTCTCCACGTCAACAACTCACTGATCTACAGCTGGCCCCTCTCCACGTCAACACCTCATTGATCTACAGCTGGCCCCTCTCCACGTCTACAACTCACTGATCTACAGCTGCTGGCCCCTCTCTACGTCAACAACTCACTGATCTACAGCTGCTGGCCCCTCTCCACATCTACAACTCACTGATCTACAGCTGCTGGCCCCTCTCCACATCTACAACTCACTGATCTACAGCTGGCCTCTCTCCACGTCAACAACTCACTGATCTACAGCTGGACCCTCTCCACATCAACAACTCACTGATCTGTAGCTGGCCCCTCTCCACATCAACAACGCACTGATCTACAGCTGGCCCCTCTCCACATCAACAACTCACTGATCTACAGCTGGCCACTCTCCACGTCAACACCTCACTGATCTACAGCTGGCCCCTCTCCACGTCAGCAACTCACTGATCTACAGCTGCTGGCCCCTCTCCATGCCAACAACTCACTGATCTACAGCTGCTGGCCCCTCTCCACATCTACAACTCACTGATCTACAGCTGCTGGCCCCTCTCCATGCCAACAACTCACTGATCTACAGCTGGCCCCTCTCCACATCAACAACTCACTGATCTACAGCTGGCCCCTCTCCACATCAACAACTCACTGATCTACAGCTGGCCCCTCTCCACATCAACAACTCACTGATCTACAGCAGGCCCCTCTCCACATCAACAACTCACTGATCTACAGCTGGCCCCTCTCCACATCAAAACTCACTGATCTACAGATGGCCCTTCTCCACATCAACAACTCACTGATCTACAGCTGGCCCCTCTCCACGTCAACAACTCACTGATCTACAGCTGGCCCCTCTCCACGTCAACAACTCACTGATCTACATTTTGGCCCCTCTCCACATCAACAACTCACTGATCTACAGCTGGCCCCCCTCCACGTCAACACCTCACTGATCTACAGCTGTCCCCTCTCCACATCAACAACTCACTGATCTACAGCTGGCCCCTCTCCACGTCAACAACTCACTGATCTGCAGCTGGCCCCTCTCCACGTCAACAACTCACTGATCTACAGCTGGCCCCTCTCCACATCAACACCTCACTGATCTGCAGCTGGCCCTTCTCCACATCAACAACTCACTGATCTACAGCTGCTGGCCCCTCTCCACGTCAACAACTCACTGATCTACAGCTGGCCCCTCTCCACGTCAACAACTCACTGATCTACAGCTGGCCCCTCTCCACGTCAACAACTCACTGATCTACAGCTGGCCCCTCTCCACGTCAACAACTCACTGATCTACAGCTGGCCCCTCTCCACATCTACAACTCACTGATCTACAGCTGCTGGCCCCTCTCCACATCTACAACTCACTGATCTACAGCTGGCCTCTCTCCACGTCAACAACTCACTGATCTACAGCTGGACCCTCTCCACATCAACAACTCACTGATCTGTAGCTGGCCCCTCTCCACATCAACAACTCACTGATCTACAGCTGGAGGCTCTCCACGTCAACACCTCACTGAGCGACAGCTGGCCCCTCTCCACATCAACAACTAACTGATCTACAGCTGGCCCCTCTCCACGTCAGCAACTCACTGATCTGCAGCTGCTGGCCCCTCTCCACATCTACAACTCACTGATCTACAGCTGCTGGCCCCTCTCCATGCCAACAACTCACTGATCTACAGCTGGCCACTCTCCACGTAAACACCTCAATGATCTACAGCTGCTGGCCCCTCTCCACATCAGCAACTCACTGATCTACAGCTGGCCCCTCTCCATGCCAACAACTCACTGATCTACAGCTGCTGGCCCCTCTCCACATCTACAACTCACTGATCTACAGCTGCTGGCCCCTCTCCACATCTACAACTCACTGATCTACAGCTGGCCTCTCTCCACGTCAACAACTCACTGATCTACAGCTGGACCCTCTCCACATCAACAACTCACTGATCTGTAGCTGGCCCCTCTCCACATCAACAATGCACTGATCTACAGCTGGCCCCTCTCCACATCAACAACTCACTGATCTACAGCTGGCCCCTCTCCAAATCAAAACTCACTGATCTACAGATGGCCCTTCTCCACATCAACAACTCACTGATCTACAGCTGGCCCCTCTCCACGTCAACAACTCACTGATCTACAGCTGGCCCCTCTCCACGTCAACAACTCACTGATCTACATTTTGCCCCTCTCCACATCAACAACTCACTGATCTACAGCTGGCCCCCCTCCACGTCAACACCTCACTGATCTACAGCTGTCCCCTCTCCAAATCAACAACTCACTGATCTACAGCTGGCCCCTCTCCCACGTCAACAACTCACTGATCTACAGCTGGCCCCTCTCCACGTCAACAACTCACTGATCTACAGCTGGCCCCTCTCCACGTCAACACCTCACTGATCTGTAGCTGGCCCTTCTCCACGTCAACAACTCACTGATCTACAGCTGCTGGCCCCTCTCCACGTCAACAACTCACTGATCTACAGCTGGCCCCTCTCCACATCAACCACTCACTGATCTACAGCTGGCCCCTCTCCACGTCAACAACTCACTGATCTACAGCTGGCCCCTCTCCACGTCAACAACTCACTGATCTACAGCTGGCCCCTCTCCACATCTACAACTCACTGATCTACAGCTGCTGGCCCCTCTCCACATCTACAACTCACTGATCTACAGCTGGCCTCTCTCCACGTCAACAACTCACTGATCTACAGCTGGAACCTCTCCACATCAACAACTCACTGATCTGTAGCTGGCCCCTCTCCACATCAACAACTCACTGATCTACAGCTGGAGGCTCTCCACGTCAACACCTCACTGAGCGACAGCTGGCCCCTCTCCACATCAACAACTAACTGATCTACAGCTGGCCCCACTCCACGTCAGCAACTCACTGATCTACAGCTGCTGGCCCCTCTCCACATCTACAACTCATTGATCTACAGCTGCTGGCCCCTCTCCATGCCAACAACTCACTGATCTACAGCTGGCCCTCTCCACGTAAACAACTCACTGATCTACAGCTGCTGGCCCCTCTCCACATCAACAACTCACTGATCTACAGCTGGCCCCTCTCTACATCAACAACTCACTGATCTACAGCTGCTGGCCCCTCTCCACATCTACAACTCACTGATCTACAGCTGCTGGCCCCTCTCCACATCTACAACTCACTGATCTACAGCTGGCCTCTCTCCACGTCAACAACTCACTGATCTACAGCTGGACCCTCTCCACATCAACAACTCACTGATCTGTAGCTGGCCCCTCTCCACATCAACAATGCACTGATCTACAGCTGGCCCCTCTCCACATCAACAACTCACTGATCTACAGCTGGCCCCTCTCCACGTCAACAACTCACTGATCTACAGCTGGCCCCTCTCCACGTCAACAACTCACTGATCTACAGCTGCTGGCCCCTCCACGTCAACAACTCACTGATCTACAGCTGGCCCCTCTCCACATCAACAACTCACTGATCTGTAGCTGGCCCCTCTCCACATCAACAACTCACTGATCTACAGCTGGCCCCTCTCCACATCAACAACTCACTGATCTACAGCTGGCCCTTCTCCACATCAACAACTCACTGATCTACAGCTGGCCCCTCTCCACATCAACAACTCACTGATCTACAGCTGGCCCCTCTCCACATCAACAACCCACTGATCTACAGCTGGCCCTTCTCCACATCAACAACTCACTGATCTACAGCTGGCCCCTTTCCACGTCAACAACTCATTGATCTACAGCTGGCCCCTCTCCACGTCAACAACTCACTGATCTACAGTTGGCCCCTCTCCACGTCAACAACTCACTGATCTACAGCTGGCCCCTCTCCAGATCAACACCTCACTGATCTACAGCTGTCCCCTCTCCACATCAACAACTCACTGATCTACAGCTAGCCCCTCTTCACATCAACACCTCATTGATCTACAGCTGGCCCCTCTCCACATCTACAACTCACTGATCGACAGCTGCTGGCCCCTCTCCACGTCAACACCTCACTGATCTACAGCTTGCCCCTCTTCACATCAACACCTCATTGATCTACAGCTGGCCCCTCTCCACATCTACAACTCACTGATCTACAGCTGCTGGCCCCTCCACGTCAACAACTCACTGATCTGTAGCTGGCCCCTCTCCACATCAACAGCTCACTGATCTACAGCTGGCCCCTCTCCACATCAACAACTCACTGATCTACAGCTGGCCCTTCTCCACATCAACAACTCACTGATCTACAGCTGGCCCCTCTCCACATCAACAACTCACTGATCTACAGCTGGCCCCTCTCCACATCAACATCTCACTGATCTACAGCTGGCCCTTCTCCACATCAACAACTCACTGATCTACAGCTGGCCCCTCTCCACGTCAACAACTCACTGATCTACTGCTGGCCCCTCTCCACGTCAACAACTCACTGATCTACAGTTGGCCCCTCTCCACGTCAACAACTCACTGATCTACAGCTGGCCCCCCTCCACGTCAACACCTCACTGATCTACAGCTGTCCCCTCTCCACATCAACAACTCACTGATCTACAGCTGGCCCCTCTCCACATCAACAACTCACTGATCTACAGCAGGCCCCACTCCAAATCAACAACTCACTGATCTACAGCTGGCCCCTCTCCACATCAACATCTCACTGATCTACAGCTGGCCCTTCTCCACATCAACAACTCACTGATCTACAGCTGGCCCCTCTCCACGTCAACAACTCACTGATCTACTGCTGGCCCCTCTCCACGTCAACAACTCACTGATCTACAGTTGGCCCCTCTCCACATCAACAACTCACTGATCTACAGCAGGCCCCACTCCAAATCAACAACTCACTGATCTACAGCTGCTGGCCCCTCTCCACGTCAACAACTCACTGATCTACAGCTGGCCCCTCTCCACATCAACAACTCACTGATCTACAGCTAGCCCCTCTCCACATCAACACCTCACTGATCTACAGCTGGCCCCTCTCCATGTCAACACCTCATTGATCTACAGCTGCTGGCCCCTCTCCACATCAACAACTCACTGATCTACAGCTGGCCCCTCTCCACGTCAACACCTCACTGATCTGTAGCTGGCCCCTCTCCACGTCAACAACTCACTGATCTACAGCTGCTGGCCCCTCTCCATGTCAACAACTCACTGATCTACAGCTGGCCCCTCTCCACGTCAACAACTCACTGATCTACAGCTGGCCCCTCTCCACGTCAACAACTCACTGATCTACAGCTGGCCCCTCTCCACATCTACAACTCACTGATCTACAGCTGCTGGCCCCTCTCCACATCAACAACTCACTGATCTACAGCAGGCCCCTCTCCACATCAACAACTCACTGATCTGTAGCTGGCCCCTCTCCACATCAACAACTCACTGATCTACAGCTGGCCCCTCTCCACATCAACAACTCACTGATCTACAGCTGGCCCTTCTCCACATCAACAACTCACTGATCTACAGCTGGCCCCTCTCCACGTGAACAACTCACTGATCTACAGCTGGCCCCTCTCCACGTCAACAACTCACTGATCTACAGCTGGCCCCTCTCCACGTCAACACCTCATTGATCTACAGCTGGCCCCTCTCCACATCTACAACTCACTGATCTACAGCTGCTGGCCCCTCTCTACGTCAACAACTCACTGATCTACAGCTGCTGGCCCCTCTCCACATCTACAACTCACTGATCTACAGCTGCTGGCCCCTCTCCACATCTACAACTCACTGATCTACAGCTGGCCTCTCTCCACGTCAACAACTCACTGATCTACAGCTGGACCCTCTCCACATCAACAACTCACTGATCTGTAGCTGGCCCCTCTCCACATCAACAACGCACTGATCTACAGCTGGCCCCTCTCCACATCAACAACTCACTGATCTACAGCTGGCCACTCTCCACGTCAACACCTCAATGATCTACAGCTGGCCCCTCTCCACGTCAGCAACTCACTGATCTACAGCTGCTGGCCCCTCTCCATGCCAACAACTCACTGATCTACAGCTGCTGGCCCCTCTCCACATCTACAACTCACTGATCTACAGCTGCTGGCCCCTCTCCATGCCAACAACTCACTGATCTACAGCTGGCCCTCTCCACGTCAACAACTCACTAATCTACAGCTGGCCCCTCTCCACATCAACAACTCACTGATCTACAGCTGGCCCCTCTCCACGTCAACACCTCACTAATCTACAGCTGGCCCCTCTCCACATCTACAACTCACTGATCTACAGCTGCTGGCCCCTCTCCACATCAACAACTCACTGATCTACAGCTGGCCCCTCTCCACGTCAACAACTCACTGATCTACAGCTGGCCCCTCTCCACGTCAACACCTCACTGATCTACAGCTGGCCCCTCTCCACGTCAACAACTCACTGATCTACAGCTGGCCCCTCTCCACGTCAACAACTCACTGATCTACAGCTGGCCCCTCTCCACATCAACAACTCTGTGTGTGTGTGTGTGTGTGTGTGTGTGTGTGTGTGTGTGTGTGTGTGTGTGTGTGTGTGTGTGTGTCTCACCTGAAAGACGATGCGGGACTTCTCCAGTAGATACTGAGACGTTATGGCACCGCTGATTACACCTCTTCACTCACACACACACACACACACACACACACACACACACACACACACACACACACACACACACACACACACACACACACACACACACACACACACACACACACACACACACACACACAAACACACACAACCACAGTGAGTTCTCTTGTCTCTCAGTGTTAAGTAAAACCCCCCGCGGTTCATTAATAACCCAGAGCATTATGGGAATTCAGCTGACACCGTGTCACACCTTGGTCGTGTACCTGTCCAACGTCAAGGTGTCACCGTTACCCTGTTACACCAGCGAGGTTACCGCGGTAACGTGGCGTGCAGACCACAGGAGGTTGGTGACACCTGAATTAGGTAGTGAAGAGGCTCATGCTATTGGCTGGAGAGGAATCAGAGGGGAACGGTCTCCGTGTTTGACGCCATTCCGGTCACTCTGCTGTCCTCCCCTTGAACAGCCTCCACTGGTACAGACGGAGTTACCGCGGTAATGTGGGGTACAGACGGAGTTACCGCGGTAACATGGGGTACAGACGGAGTTACCGCGGTAACGTGGGGTACAGACGGAGTTTCCTCGATAACGTGGGGTATAGACAGAGTTACCACGGTAACGTGGGGTAGAGACAGAGTTACCATGTTAACGTGGGGTATAGACAGAGTTTCCGTGGTTACGTGGGGCATAGACAGAGTTTCCGTGGTAACGTGGGGTACAGACGGAGTTAACGTGGTAACGTGGGGTATTGACAGAGTTTCCGTGGTAATGTGGGGTACAGACAGAGTTACCATAGTAATGTAACAACAGAGTTACCATAGTAATGCCGTGGTAACAGAGTTACTGTTGCACCCTCGACAACCACTGTGATTATTATTATTTGACCCTGCTGGTCATTTATGAACGTTTGAACATCTTGGCCATGTTCTGTTATAATCTCCACCCGGCACAGCCAGAAGAGGACTGGCCACCCCTCATAGCCTGGTTCCTCTCTAGGTTTCTTCCTAGGTTCCTGCCTTTCTAGGGGAGTTTTTCCCTAGCCACCCCTCATATCCTGGTTCCTCTCTAGGTTTCTTCCTAGGTTCCTGCCTTTCTAGGGGAGTTTTTCCCTAGCCACCCCTCATATCCTGGTTCCTCTCTAGGTTTCTTCCTAGATTATAGCCTTTCTAGGGGAGTTTTTCCTAGCCACCCCCTCATAACCTGGTTCCTCTCTAGGTTTCTTCCTAGGTTCTGGCCTTTCTAGGGGAGTTTTTCCTAGCTACCCCTCATAGCCTGGTTCCTCTCTAGGTTTCTGCCTTTCTAGGGGAGTTTTTCCTAGCCACCCCTCATAGCCTGGTTCCTCTCTAGGTTTCTTCCTAGATTATAGCCTTTCTAGGGGAGTTTTTCCTAGCCACCCCCTCATAACCTGGTTCCTCTCTAGGTTTCTTCCTAGGTTCCTGCCTTTCTAGGGGAGTTTTTCCCTAGCCACCCCTCATATCCTGGTTCCTCTCTAGGTTTCTTCCTAGATTATAGCCTTTCTAGGGGAGTTTTTCCTAGCCACCCCCTCATAACCTGGTTCCTCTCTAGGTTTCTTCCTAGGTTCTGGCCTTTCTAGGGGAGTTTTTCCTAGCCACCCCTCATAGCCTGGTTCCTCTCTAGGTTTCTGCCTTTCTAGGGGAGTTTTTCCTAGCCACCCCTCATAGCCTGGTTCCTCTCTAGGTTTCTTCCTAGGTTCTGGCCTTTCTAGGGAGTTTTTCCAAGCCACCGTGCTTCTACACCTGTATTACTTGCTGTTTGGGGGGGTTTTAGGCTGGGTTTCTGTACAGCACTTTGAGATATCAGCTGATGTATGAAGGTCTTTATTAATACATTTGATTGGTTGATTGACTGTGGTAACGTAATAATGTAAATACAGTAGATATATAGGTGTTATAACGGTTCCTTCTGATTGGTTGATTGACTGTGGTAACGTAATAATGTAAATACAGTACTCACTCTTCCAGAAATATCTCCACATATTTCCCGAAGCGACTAGAGTTGTCGTTCCGGACCGTTTTGGCGTTCCCAAAGGATTCCAACAGGGGTGTGGCCTCCAGGATCTGTTACCGTGACAACCGATCAGTACCAGGAGCGGTTACTAGGGTTGCTAACAGTAATTACTATGGCAACAACAACCAACAACCACTGCATAGACAACAAAAGCTACAGACACATTACCTCAATCTGGGGTGGTCAGGGGCGGAAGGGAGAGAGAGAGAGAACAGTTACAGGAAGGTAGGAGCAGTATGTTTACATGTTTACCTGTTGTGTAATGTTGTGTTTACCTGTTGTGTAATGTTGTGTTTACCTGTTGTGTAATGTTGTGTTTACCTGCTGTGTTTACCTGTTGTGTAATGTTGTGTTTACCTGTTGTGTAATGTTGTGTTTACCTGTTGTGTTTACCTGTTGTGTAATGTTGTGTTTACCTGCTGTGTTTACCTGCTGTGTTTACTTGTTGTGATTACCTGCTGTGTAATGTTGTGTTTACCTGTTGTGTTTACCTGCTGTGTAATGTTGTGTTTACCTGTTGTGTTTACCTGTTGTGTAATGTTGTGTTTATCTGTTGTGTAATGTTGTGTTTACCTGTTGTGTAATGTTGTGTTTACCTATTGTGTTTACCAATTGTGTAATGTTGTGTTTACCAGTTGTGTAATGTTGTGTTTACCTGTTGTGTAATGTTGTGTTTACCTGTTGTGTAATGTTGTGTTTACCTGTTGTGTAATATTGTGTTTACCTGTTGTGTAATGTTATGTTTACCTGTTGTGTAATGTTGTGTTTACCTGTTGTGTTTACCTATTGTGTAATGTTGTGTTTACCTGTTGTGTAATGTTGTGTAATGTTGTGTTTACCTGTTGTGTAATGTTGTGTTTACCTGTTGTGTAATGTTGTGTTTACCTGTTTTGTTTACCTGTTGTGTAATGTTGTGTTTACCTGTTGTGTAATGTTGTGTTTACCTGTTGTGTAATGTTGTGTTTACCTGTTGTGTTATGTTGCGTTTGTGATGTATAGCTGTCAGGTAACGGAGGACCATTTTAGTCGCTTCAGTTTTCCCTGATCCACTCTCCCCACTGAAACACATTATCACCATTATCAGTCTCCCTACTGAAACACATTATTATTATTATCACTCTCCCCACTGAAACACATTATTATTATTATCACTCTCCCCACTGAAACACATTATTATTATTATCACTCTCCCCAGTGAAATGCATTTTCATCATTATCACTCTCCCCACTGAAACACATTATCACCATCGGTCTCCCCACTGAAACACATTATCACATCATTATCAGTCTCCCCACTGAAACACATTATCACCATCAGTCTCCCCACTGAAACACATTATCACATAATTATCAGTCTCCCCACTGAAACACATTATCACCATCAGTCTCCCCACTGACACACATTATCACCATCAGTCTCCCCACTGAAACACATTATCATCATTACCAGTATCCCCACTGAAAAACATTATCACCATTATCAGTCTACCCACTGAAATGCATTAGCATCATTATCAGTCTCCCCATTGACTCATGTTGTCGCCATTATCAGTCTTCCCTGACCCGCTCTCCCCACTGAAACACATTATCATCATTATTAACATTAAACTATATCAACATTAAACCAACATTAAACCATTATCAACATTAAACCAATATCAACATTAAACCATTATCAACATTAAACCATTATCAACATTAAACCATATCAACATTAAACCAATATTAAACCATTATCAACATTAAACCATTATCAATATTAAACCAATATCAACATTAAAACAATATCAACATTAAACTATTATCATCATTAAACCAACATTAAACCATATCAACATTACACCATATCAACATTAAACCAACATTAAACCATTATCAACATTAAACCATATCAACATTAAACCATTATCAACAATAAACCATTATCAACATTAAACATTATCAACATTAAACCATATCAACATTAAACCATTATCAACATTAAACCATATCAACATTAAACCATTATCAACAATAAACCATCATCAATATTAAACCATATCAACATTAAACCAATATCAACATTAAACCATTATCAACATTAAACCATTATCAACATTAAACCATATCAACATTAAACCAATATTAAACCATTATGAACATTAAACCATTATCAACATTAAACCAATATCAACATTAAACCAATATCAACATTAAACGATTATCATCATTAAACCAACATTAAACCATATCAACATTAAACCATATCAACATTAAACCAACATTAAACCATTATCAACATTAAACCATATCAACATTAAACCATTATCAACAATAAACCATTATCAACATTAAACCATTATCAACATTAAACCATTATCAACATTAAACCATATCAACAGTAAACCATTATCAATATTAAACCATATCAACATTAAACCAATATCAACATTAAACCAATATCAACATTAAACCATTATCATCATTAAACCAACATTAAACCATTATCAACATTAAACCATATCAACATTAAACCATTATCAACATTAAACAATATCAACATTAAACCAACATTAAACCATTATCAACATTAAACCATATCAACATTAAACCATTATCAACATTAAACCATTATCAACATTAAACCATATCAACATTTAACCATTATCAACATTAAACCATATCAACATTAAACCATTATCAACATTATCAACATTTAACCATTATCAACATTAAACCATATCAACATTAAACCATATCAACATTAAACCATTATCAACAATAAACGATTATCAACATTAAACATTTATCAACATTAAACCATTATCAACATTAAACCATATCAACAGTAAACCATTATCAATATTAAACCATATCAACATTAAACCAATATCAACATTAAACCATTATCAACATTAAACCATTATCAACATTAAACCATATCAACATTAAACCAACATTAAACAATATCAACATTAAACCATTATCAACATTAAACCAATATCAACATTAAACCAATATCAACATTAAACCATTATCATCATTAAACCAACATTAAACCATTATCAACATTAAACCATATCAACATTAAACCAACATTAAACCATTATCAACATTAAACCATATCAACATTAAACCATTATCAACAATAAACCATTATCAACATTAAACCATTATCAACATTAAACCATATCAACATGAAACCATTATCAACATTAAATCATATCAACATTAAACCAACATTAAACCATTATCAACATTAAACCATTATCAACATTAAACCATTATCAACATTAAACCAATATCAACATTAAACCATTATCATCATTAAACCAACATTAAACCATTATCAACATTAAACCATATCAACATTAAACCATTATCAACATTAAACAATATCAACATTAAACCAACATTAAACCATTATCAACATTAAACCATATCAACATTAAACCGTTATCAACATTAAACCATTATCAACATTAAACCATATCAACATTTAACCATTATCAACATTAAACCATATCAACATTAAACCATTATCAACATTATCAACATTTAACCATTATCAACATTAAACCATATCAACATTAAACCATTATCAACATTAAACCATATCAACATTAAACCAGTATCAACATTAAACCAACATTTAACCATTATCAACATTTAACCATTATCAACATTTAACCATTATCAACATTAAACCATTATCAACATTAAACCATATCAACATTAAACCAACATTAAACCAATATCAACATTAAACCATTATCAACATTAAACCAGCATTAAACCATTATCAACATTAAACCATATCAACATGAAACCATTATCAACATTAAATCATATCAACATTAAACCAACATTAAACCATTATCAACATTAAACCATTATCAACATTAAACCATTATCAACATTAAACCAATATCAACATTAAACCATTATCATCATTAAACCAACATTAAACCATTATCAACATTAAACAATATCAACATTAAACCAACATTAAACCATTATCAACATTAAACCATATCAACATTAAACCGTTATCAACATTAAACCATTATCAACATTAAACCATATCAACATTTAACCATTATCAACATTAAACCATATCAACATTAAACCATTATCAACATTATCAACATTTAACCATTATCAACATTAAACCATATCAACATTAAACCAACATTAAACCATTTATCAACATTAAACCATTATCAACATTAAACCATTATCAACATTAAACCATTATCAACATTAAACCATTATCAACATTAAACCATATCAACATTAAACCATTATCAACATTAAACCAACATTAAACCATTATCAACATTAAACCATTATCAACATTAAACCATTATCAACATTAAACCATATCAACATTAAACCATTATCAACATTAAACCATATCAACATTAAACCATTATCAACATTAAACCATATCAACATTAAACCAGTATCAACATTAAACCAACATTTAACCATTATCAACATTTAACCATTATCAACATTTAACCATTATCAACATTAAACCATTATCAACATTAAACCATATCAACATTAAACCAACATTAAACCAATATCAACATTAAACCATTATCAACATTAAACCAGCATTAAACCATTATCAACATTAAACCATTATTGACATTAAACCATATCAACATTAAACCATTATCAACATTAAACCATTATCAACATTAAACCATCATTAAACTATTATCAACATTAAACCATTATCAACATTAAACCATATCAACATTAAACCAACATTAAACCATTATCAACATTAAACCATTATCAACATTAAACCATTATCAACAATAAACCATATAAACATTAAACCAACATTAAACCATTATCAACATTAAACCATTATCAACATTAAACCGTATCAACATTAAACCATTATCATCATTAAACCTTTATCAACATTAAACCATTATCAACATTAAACCAACATTAAACCAACATTAAACCATATCAACATTAAACCATATCAAAATTAAACCATACCAACATTAAACCATTATCAACATTAAACCAACATTAAACCATATCAACATTAAACCATTATCAACATTAAACCATATCAACATTAAACCATTATCAACATTAAACCAACATTAAACCATTATCAACATTAAACCATTATCGACATTAAACCAACATTAAACCATATCAACATTAAACCAACATTAAACCAACATTAAACCATTATCAACATGATCCATCTTCCCATTGAAACACATTATTAATACGACCAACGTTATCAACACTATCAACCAATATCAAACATTACTAACCAATATTAGCCCAAATGAATGCATTATCAATATTTTCAAGACAAACTGCATTAACTGAAGCATTAACACCATTATCAGTATCATCACTCCCAGTAGCAGTACATTATCCTTGCACAGTGCCTTCAGAAAGTATGCATAACCCTTTGACTTGATTCCACATTTAGTTGTGTTACAGCCTGAATTCAAAATGGATTCAATTGATGTTGTTTTCTCCTCACCCATCTACACACAATACCCCATAATGACAAAGTGAATACATGTTTTTCAGAAATTTTAGCAAATGTAATGAAAAATAAATAAAGAAATATCAGTATTCACATCTCTGAGTACAAAACATTGTGTAGATTTGGCCGTGTGTTTTAGGTTATTGTCCTTCTGAAAGGGGAATTCATCTCCCAGTGTCTGGTGGAAAGCAGACTGAACCAGGTTTTCCTGTAGGATTTTTGCCTGTTCTTAACTCCATTCCGTTTATTTTTTTATCCTGAAAAACTCCTCAGTCGTTAACAATTACAAGCATAACCATAACATGATGCAGCCACTACTATGCTCGTGTTCAGGACAAAAAAGTGATTTTGCTTTGCCACAATTTTTTTGCAGTGTTACTTTAGTACCTTGTTGCAAACAGGATGCATGTTTTGGATTTTTTTGTAAATTTTGTACAGTATTCCTTATTTTCATTCTGTCATTTAGGTTAGTATTGTGGAGTAACTACAATGTTGTTGATCCATCCTCAGTTTTCTCCTATCACAGCCGTTAAACTCTGTAACTGTTTTAAAGTTACCATTGACCTCACGGTGAAATCTCTGAGCAGTTTCCTTCCTCTCCGGCAACTGAGTTAGAAAGCAAACGCCTGAATCTTTGTAGTGACTGGGTGTATTGATACACCTGTCACGTCCTGACCAGCAGAGGGAGTAATTGTATTAGTATTTGGTCAGGACGTGGCAGAAGGGTTTGTGTTTTGTATGGTTTTCTAGTTTGTCTATTTCTGTGTGGTCTGTGTGGCTCCCGATCAGGAACAGTTGTACGTTGTTCCTGATTGGGAGTCATATATTAGTTGCTTGTTTTCACCTGGGGATTGGTGGATAGTTGTCTTTAGCACTGCTGTTGTGAGTATAGCCTGTTAAACTGTCTTTTGTCGTTCTTCGTTTTGTTAATTTTTCCGTGCTCTCTGTGTTTAATAAATATTCAAGATGAGCATCCACATTCCTGCTGCGTTTTGGTCATCTCTACCCAACGACATCCATGACAACACCATCCAAAGTGTAATTAATAACTTTTACCATGCTCAAAGGGATATTCAATGTTTTTTGTTGTTGTTGTTTTTCTTACCCATCTACCAATAGGTGCCCTTCTTTACGGAGCATTAGGAAAACCTCCCTGGTCTTTGTGGTTGTAATCTGTGTTTGAACTGTTCTGCTCGACTGAGGGACCTTACAGATAATTGTATGTGTGGGGTACAGAGATGTTTATTATTATACGTACACTAAAGGTCAAACACTGAAGGTCAAACACTAAAGGTCAAATGATTTAGAACACATTCCAGGGTTTTTCTTTATTTTTTAAAACTATTTTCTACATTATAGAATAATAGCGAAGACATCAAAACTATGAAATAACACATATGGAATCATGTAGTAAATCTCTTAATGATCGGACCCCTTTTTTTTACATTTTCACCAAAAATGACATACCCAAATCTAACTGTAGCTTAGGCCTTGAAGCAAGGATATGCACATTCTTGATACCGTTTGAAAGAAAACACTTTGAAGTTTGTGGAAATGTGGAAGGAATGTAGGAGAATATAACACAATAGATCTGGTAAAAGATAATACAAAGAAAAAGAAAAAAAAGAAAAGTAATTATTTTTTTGTACCATCATCTTTGAAATGCAAGAAAAAGGCTATAAGGAATTATTCCAGTCCAAGTGCAATTTAGACTTTGGCCGCTAGATGGCAGCACTGCATGTGCAACGTTTTAGAGCGATCCAGCGCATATCTATTAAAAATGTTGTATCAAGACTGCCCAAATGTGTCTCATTGGTTTATTTATACATTTTCAAGTTCATAATTGTGTCCTCAAACAATAGCATGGTATTCTTTCACTGTAATAGCTAATGTAAATTGGACAGTGCAGTTAGATTAACAAGATTTTAAGCTTTCTACCAAAATCAGATATTTATTTATTTTATTTATTTCACCTTTATTTAACCAGGTAGGCAAGTTGAGAACAAATTCTCATTTACAACTGCGACCTGGCCAAGATAAAGCAAAGCAGTTTGACACATACAACAACACAGAGTTACACATGGAGTAAAATAAACATACTGTCAATAATATATATATATATATATATATATATATATATATATATAGTCTATGTCCTGGAAATTTGTCTTTCTTACAACCTCAAGTTAATCACATTTGCCTACATTGGCTCAACCGTCTCGGCCACCGATCTTGAAGTTAAACAAATCAAAAGATATTTTATATTTGAGATTCTTCAAATAGCCAACCGTTGCCTTGATGACAGCTTTGCACACTATTGGCATTCTCTCAACCAGTTTCATGAAGTAGTCACCTGGAATGCATTTCAGGTGCGCCTTGTTTTAGGTGTGCCTTGTTAAAAGTTAATTTGTGGAATTTCTTTCCCTCTTAATGCGTTTGAGCCAATCAGTTGTGTTGTGACAAGGTAGGGGTGGTATACAGAAGATAGCCCTATTTGGTAAAAGACCACGTCCATATTATGGCAAGAACAGCTCAAATAAGCAAAGAAAAATGACAGTCCATCATTACTTTAAGAAATGAAGAGCAGTCAATAAGGACAATTTAAAGAACTTTGAAAGTTTCTTCAACTTCAGTTGCAAAAACCATCAAGCGCTATGATGAAACTGGCTCTCATGAGGACCGCCACAGGAAAGGAAGACCCAGAGTTATCTCTGCTGCAGAGGATAAGTTCATTAGAGTTACCAGCCTCAGAAATTGCAGCCCAAATAAATGCTTCACAGAGTTCAAGTAACAAACACATCTCAACATCAACTGTTCAGAGGAGACTGCGTGAATCAGGCCTTCATGGTCGAATTGCTGCAGAGAAACCACTACTAAAGGACACCAATAACAAGAAGAGACTGGTGGAAATATGTATTTTGGTTCTAACAACAGTGTCTTTGTGAGACGCAGTGTGGGTGAACAGATGATCTCTGCATGTGTATTTCCCACCGTGAAGCATGGAGGAGGAGGTGTTATGGTGTGGGGGTGCTTTGCTGGTGACACTGTGTTTTATTTAGAATTCAAGGCACACTTAACCAGCATGGCTACTACAGCATTCTGCTGTGATACGCTATCTATCCCATCTGGTTTGGCCTTAGTGGGACTATCATTTGTTTTTCAACAGGATGATGACCCAACACACCTCCAGGCTGTGTAAGGGCTATTTGACCAAGAAGGAGAGTGATGGAGTGCTGCATCAGATGACCTGGCCTCCACAATCACCCGACCTCAAACACATTGATATGGTTTGGGATGAGTAAGACAGCAGACTTAAGGGAAAGCAGCCAACAAGTGCTCAGCATATGTGGGAACTCCTTCAAGACTGTTTGAAAAGCATTCCAGGTGAAGCTGGTTGAGAGAATGCGAAATATTCAAAGCTGTTATCAAAGCAAAGGGTGGCTATTTGAAGAATCTCAAATATAAAATATATTTTGATTTGGTTAAGACTTTTTTGGTTACTAGGTGATTCCATATGTGTTATTTCATAGTTTTGATGTCTTCACTATTATTCAACAATGTAGAAAATAGTAAAAAATAAAGAAAAAACCCTTGAATGAGTAGGTGTTGTAAAACTTTTGACTGGTAGTGTATATATGTATATATATATATATATATACATATATATATATATATATATATATATATATATATATATATAAAACCTTTATTTAACTAGGTGAGTCAGTTAAGAACAAATTCTTATTTACAATGACGGCTTACCCCATCAGAACCCGGATGACACTGGGCCTATTGTGCGTCACCATATCACAGCCGGATGTGATACAGCCTGGATTCGAACCAGGGACAGTAGTGATTAGGTAGTCATTCAAAAAATCATATTAAACACTACTATTGCACATAGAGTGAGTACAGGCAACTTAATATGGGATATCTTCAGCATATTTGTACTCCTGAACTTATTTAGGCTTGACATAACAAACACTTATTGACTCGAGACATTTTAAAGCTTTTCATTTTTTAATTTGTAAATATTTTGAAAAACATAATTCCACTTTGACATTTATGTGGTGTTGTGTGTAGCTCAGTGACCCCCCAAAAAATCTTAATTATAAATTCAGGCCGTAACAACAAAAAATGTGGATAAAACCAAGGGGTGTGAAAACTTTCTGAAGGTAGTGTATACAATATACATTATCCACACTACAACACATTATCTGTGATATTCCAGTAATCCTATATATATATTCCATAATGTATCAACATTATCACAGCATTATCACAGCACTACGTTGACTTGTACCTGATAATGATACACTGGTTGTGTTTAGCATCCATCATGGTGGTGTAGGAAACACTGGCGATGGCAAACAGATGCCTGGGAGAAAAGAGTAAAGAGAGGGGTACACATCTATACGACTGACCGGGTACTGAACCATTCATACTGAGACTGACCAGGTACTGAACCATTCATACTGAGACTGACCAGGTACTGAACCATTCATACTGAGATTGACCAGGTACTGAACCATTCATACTGAGACTGACCAGGTACTGAACCATTCATACTGAGACTGACCAGGTACTGAACCATTCATACTGAGACTGACCAGGTACTGAACCATTCATACTGAGACTGACCAGGTACTGAACCATTCATACTGAGACTGACCAGGTACTGAACTATTCATACTGAGACTGACCAGGTTCTGAACCATTCACACTGAGACTGACTGGGTTCTGAACCATTCATACTGAGAATCACCAGGTACTGAACCATTCACACTGAGACTGACCAGGTACTGAACCATTCAAACTGACTGACCAGGTACTGAACCATTAAAACTGACTGACCAGGTACTGAACCATTCAAACTGAGACTGACCGGGTACTGAACCATTCATACTGAGACTGACTAGGTACTGAAACATTCATACTGAGACTGACCAGGTACTGAACCATTCATAATGAGACTGACCAGGTACTGAATCATTCATACTGAGACTGACCAGGTACTGAACCATTCATACTGAGACTGACCAGGTACTGAACCATTCACACTGAGACTGACCAGGTTGTGAACCATTCATACTGAGACTGACCAGCTACTGAACCATTCACACTGAGACTGACTGGGTACTGAACCATTCACACTGAGACTGACCAGGTACTGAACCATTCACACTGAGACTAACCAGGTACTGAACCATTCATACTGAGACTGACCAGGTACTGAACCATTCACACTGAGACCGACCGGGTACTGAACCATTCATACTGAGACTGACCAGGTACTGAACCATTCACACTGAGACTGACCAGGTACTGAACCATTCACACTGAGACTGACCAGGAACTGAACTATTCATACTGAGACTGACCAGGTACTGAACCATTCATACTGAGACTGACCAGGTACTGAACCATTCACACTGAGACTGACCAGGAACTGAACTATTCATACTGAGACTGACCAGGTACTGAACCATTCATACTGAGACTGACCAGGTACTGAACCATTCACACTGAGACTGACCAGACACTGAACCATTCATACTGAGACTGACCAGGTACTGAACCATTCATACTGAGACTGACCAGGTACTGAACCATTCATACTGAGACTGACCAGGTACTGAACTATTCATACTGAGACTGACCAGGATCTGAACCATTCACACTGAGACTGACTGGGTTCTGAACCATTCATACTGAGAATCACCAGGTACTGAACCATTCACACTGAGACTAACCAGGTACTGAACCATTCAAACTGACTGACCAGGTACTGAACCATTAAAACTGACTGACCAGGTACTGAACCATTCAAACTGAGACTGACCGGGTACTGAACCATTCATACTGAGACTGACTAGGTACTGAAACATTCATACTGAGACTGACCAGGTACTGAACCATTCATACTGAGACTGACCAGGTTGTGAACCATTCATACTGAGACTGACCAGCAACTGAACCATTCACACTGAGACTGGCTGGGTACTGAACCATTCACACTGAGACTGACCAGGTACTGAAACATTCACACTGAGACTAAGCAGGTACTGAACCATTCATACTGAGACTGACCAGGTACTGAACCATTCACACTGAGACTGACCGGGTACTGAACCATTCATACTGAGACTGACCAGGTACTGAACCATTCACACTGAGACTGACCAGGTACTGAACCATTCACACTGAGACTGACCAGGAACTGAACTATTCATACTGAGACTGACCAGGTACAGAACCATTCATACTGAGACTGACCAGGTACTGAACCATTCACACTGAGACTGACCAGACACTGAACCATTCATACTGAGACTGACCGGGTACTGAACCATTCATACTGAGACTGACCAGGTACTGAACCATTCATACTGAGACTGACCAGGTACTAAACCATTCATACTGAGACTGGCCAGGTACTGAACCATTCATACTGAGACTGACCAGGTACTGAACCATTGACACTGAGACTGACCAGGTACTGAAACATTCATACTGAGACTGACCAGTTACTGAACTATTCATACTGAGACTGACCAGGTACTGAATCATTCATACTGAGACTGAGCAGGTACTGAAACATTCACAATGAGACTGGCCTAGGTACTGAACCATTCATACTGAGACTGACCAGGTACTGAACCATTCACACTGAGACAGACCAGGTACTGAACCATTCATACTGAGACTGACCGGGTACTGAACCATTCATACTGAGACTGACCAGGTACTGAACCATTCATACTGAGACTGACCAGGTACCTAACCATTCATACTGAGACTGGCCAGGTACTGAACCATTCATACTGAGACTGACCAGGTACTGAACCATTGACACTGAGACTGACCAGGTACTGAACCATTCATACTGAGACTGAACAGGTACTGAACTATTCATACTGAGACTGACCAGGTTCTGAACCATTCATACTTAGACTGACCCTGTACTGAACCATTCATACTGAGACTGAGCAGGTACTGAAACATTCACACTGAGACTAACCAGGTTCTGAACCATTCATACTGAGACTGACCAGGTACTGAACCATTCATACTGAGACTGACCAGGTACTGAACCATTCATACTGAGACTGACCAGGTACTGAAAGATTCAAACTGAGACTGACCAGGTACTGAACCATTCACACTGAGACTGACCAGGTACTGAACCATTCATAATGAGACTGACCAGGTACTGAACCATTCATACTGAGTCTGACCAGGTACTGAACCATTCATACTGAGACTGACCAGGTACTGAACCATTCATACTGCGACTGACCAGGTACTGAAAGATTCAAACTGAGACTGACCAGGTACTGAACCATTCACACTGAGACTGACCAGGTACTGAACCATTCATAATGAGACTGACCAGATACTGAACCTTTCATACTGAGATGACCAGGTACTGCCATTCACTGACATTCATACTGAGACTGACCAGGTACTGAACCATTCACACTGAGACGGACCAGGTACTGAACCATTCATACTGAGACTGACCAGGTACTGAGACCAGGTTCTGAACCATTCATACTGAGAATGATGAGGTACTGAACCATTCACACTGAGACTGACCAGGTACTGAACCATTCAAACTGAGACTGACCAGGTACTGAACCATTCATACTGAGACTGACCAGGTACTGAACCATTCATACTGAGACTGACCAGGTACTGAACCATTCACACTGAGACTGACCAGGTACTGAACCATTCATACTGAGACTGACCAGGTACTGAACCATTCACACTGAGACTGACCATGTACTGAACCATTCATACTGAGACTGACCAGGTACTGAAGCATTCGTTTGGTTGTTGAGGTGAGGAGTCAGTAGGAGAGACAGGATGTCTGGTTGTTGAGGTGAGGAGTCAGTAGGAGAGTCAGGATGTCTGGTTGTTGAGGTGAGGAGTCAGTAGGAGAGACAGGATGTCTGGTTGTTGAGGTGAGGAGTCAGTAGGAGAGTCAGGATGTCTGGTTGTTGAGGTGAGGAGTCAGTAGGAGAGACAGGATGTCTGGTTGTTGAGGTGAGGAGTCAGTAGGAGAGACAGGATGTCTGGTTGTTGAGGTGAGGAGTCAGTAGGAGAGTCAGGATGTCTGGTTGTTGAGGTGAGGAGTCAGTAGGAGAGACAGGATGTCTGGTTGTTGAGGTGAGGAGTCAGTAGGAGAGTCAGGATGTCTGGTTGTTGAGGCGAGGAGTCAGTAGGAGAGAGAGAGAGAGAGATAGTCTGCATGTCTTACGGAGGGTTGTCTGCTATTCCGCGTCCTTCATACTGCAACACCACGTCCGTCCCGTACATGTTGAACATCTGGTAGGGATTCACTGAGATGAGGATAATACCTATATATGTCTGGAGAGGGAGAGGGAGAGGAGGGAGGGAGGGAGGGAGGGAGAGAGAGAGAGAGGGAGAGAGAGAGAGAGAGGAGGGTGGGGGAGAGAGAGAGAGGGAGAGAGAGAGAGAGAGAGAGAGCGAGAGAGAGGGACAGAGAGAGAGAGAGGGAGAGGGAGGGGAGGGGGAGAGGGAGAGAGAGAGAGAGAGAGAGGGAGAGGGAGAGGGAGAGAGGGAGAGAGTGGAGGGTGGGGGAGAGAGAGAGAGGGGGGGTGGGGGAGAGAGGGGGAGGGAGAGGGAGAGAGGGGGAGGGAGAGAGAGGGTGGGGAGAGAGAGAGAGAGAGAGAGTGGGGGAGAGAGAGAGAGGGGGGTGGGGGAGAGAGAGAGAGGGGGAAAGAGAGAGAGAGAGAGACAGAGAGAGAGAGGGTGGGGGAGAGAGAGAGAGATAGAGAGAGAGAGCGGGAGAGGGAGAGAAATAGAGAGAGAGAGGGGGAGCAACAAGCACCTTTCTAACTGAATAGCGGGTAACAGACAGCCTAGATTGACTGTTATGATTCTGACTGTATCAACTTCCACCAACGGTGTTCAGTTGTGTGTTTGACGAATGATGTTCGACTCTAAAGCTCATAAATGTTGTACGAATGTATGAGTTGAGGTCTTACATATATGAGTTCCTGGTCGTAGCGCTTCTTCAGGTTCATCAGCACCGTGGTCTCATTCAGCTCCCTGCAGACACACAGGAAGTGGTCACAGACACACAGGAAAAAGTTATAGACACACAGGAAAACAGTTATAGACACACAGGAAGTAGTCACAGACACACAGAAAACAGTTATAGACACACGGGAAAACAGTTATAGACACACAGATAAGAGTTATAGACACACAGGAAGTAGTCACAGACACACAGGAAGTAGTCACAGCCACACAGGAAGTAGTCACAGAAAAGTTATAGACACACAGGAAACAGTCACTGACACACCGGATAGCAGTTTAGTGACATACAGGAAACAGGAACTGATCCTGCGGACGTAGTTACAGACACACAGGAAGTAGTCACAGACACACAGGAAGTAGTTACTGACAGACAGGAAACAGTAACTGAAACAACAGAAGTAGTTGCTGACACACAAGAAGTAGTTGCTGACAGACAGGAAATGGTAACTGACACACATAAAGTAGTCACAGACACACCGGAAGTTGTTACTGACACACAGGAAGTAGTCACTGGTTCACAGGAAGTAATTACTGACACACAGGAAGTAGTTGCTGACACACAGGAAGTTGTTACTGACTCACAGGAAGTAGTTGCTGACACACATAAAGTAATCACTGACACACAGGAAGTAGTAGCTGACACACAGGAAGTAGTTACTGGCACACAGGAAGTAGTGTTCTTACTCCAGCTGTGTCATGTCTTCCATGCCGTACGCCCAAGGCTTCACCCTGTGACCCACCGTAGGCATACACCTGATGGAGTAGATCTACACACACACACACACACACACACACACACACACACACACACACACACACACACACACACACACACACACACACACACACACACACACACACACACATTAAATTAAAATGCTTATAATGCTCTGTATTAAAATACAGTCTTCCTTTGAAGACTTCATCATCCCATAATATCTTTTGGGATACACAGAAAAGCATCGAGCTTGGATTTGCCAACACTATAATATACTTCCTAATACGTTTCTATACTTCCTGGTTTCTCCCTGTCTGTCTGTCTCAGGTCTGGGGTAGTGTAGGTCTCCCTGTCTCCCTGTCTCCCTGTCTCTCTGTCTGTCTGTCTGTCTGTCTGTCTGTCTGTCTGTCTGTCTGTCTGTCTGTCTGTCTGTCTGTCTGTCTGTCTGTCTGTCTGTCTGTCTGTCTGTCTGTCTGTCTGTCTGTCTGTCTGTCTGTCTGTCTGTCTCTCTCAGGTCAGGTCTGGTCTGAGGTAGTGTAGGAATCCAGTTTCTCCTGGCCCAGAGACCTACTTTCAGTGTGAGGAACCATCTTAAGTTGTAATATGGTGAATTTCTCTTCATCATGATTATGTCGTTGGTGAGAACTTTGCTTCTTAAAAGTCCAATACCTTAATAACTTGATTGCTGACATGCAAAACATTTTTGGGGACTGTATCGAGAGTAGACTAATGAACAAAATACCAAAAATATAGTATTTTTGAATGAAAGTTCCCCTTTAACTCCCTAGAGTCGATTGACACACCGGAGCATCAATCTAAGTAGCAATATTAAAACAATCCACCTCAAAAATCTGTCAGATTAAGGAAGTGAGACATCTGGAGAGTTTTTTTGTTGTTGCTTTGGATGCATCTCAATCCACCGATGTCTCAGTTCCGCATCTGTGGTGAAAGGTTACAGAGCTAGAGAGCGATGTTTTGTCAGACCGTGATTCATCCCATCTGTGGTGAAAGGTTGCAGAGCTAGAGAGCGATGTTTTGTCAGACCGTGAGACATCCACAACTGTGGTGAAAGGTTACAGAGCTAGAGAGCGATGTTTTGTCAGACCGTGAGACATCCCATCTGCGGTGAAAGGTTATAGAGCTAGAGAGCGATGTTTTGTCAGACCGTGAGTCATCCCATCTGTGATGAAAGGTTGCAGAGGTAGAAAGCGATGTTTTGTCAGACCGTGAGAAATCCAAATCTGTGGTGAAAGGTTACAGAGCTAGAGAGCGATGTTTTGTCAGACCGTGAGTCATCCCATCTGTGGTGAAAGGTTACAGAGCTAGAGAGCGATGTTTTGTCAGACGTGAGTCATCCCATCTGTGGTGAAAGGTTACAGAGCTAGAGAGTGATGTTTTGTCAGACCGTGAGTCATCCCATCTGGGGTGAAAGGTTACAGAGCCAGAGAGCGATGTTTGTCAGACCATAAAAATCGGTCTTCTCACAAAAAACGTCTGTAGTGTCGGGACTCGTCCGAAGTCGGGGACAGTTGATGCCAACTTCTGTTTGTAGCGTCTGAACCGTTTCGAGCAATGAACTAACGTGAAGATTCACATTCACCTGAACATGTCACAGCACTCGTCTGAATGTAACCTGTACCAGCTCAAAGAAATTATGGAGGTACAGTATGAAGGTATTTTTGTGCCTTACAAAAAAAAAAAACAAGGGTTAAAAGAAAGTGTACAATATTTCCTGACCTTTCTTATATCTTCTAGATACAGGACTGTCATGTTTCTTGGGGATATGTTCTAGTTTTCATTTTCTATGTTCGTTTTTCTTTGTGTGGCCGAGTATGGTTTCCAATCAGAGGCAGGTGTCGTTAGTTGTCTCTGATTGGAAGCCATACTTAGCCTGTTTGGGATAGGGGGCAGTATTTTCACGTCCGGATAAAAAAACGTACCCGATTTAATCTGGTTACCACTCCTACCCAGTAACTAGAATATGCATATACTTATTACATATGGATAGAAAACACCCTAAAGTTTCTAAAACTGTTTGAATGGTGTCTGTGAGTATAACAGAACTCATTTGGCAGGCAAAAATCTGAGAAGGTTTCATGCAGGAAGTGGCCTGTCTGACAAGGTGTTGTTGTTCTTGCTTCTGTTTATTGAAGAGTCAGGATCTTAGCTGTAACGTGACATTTCCCACGGCTCCAATAGGCTCTCAGAGCCCGGGAAAAACCTGAACGATGACGAGGCAGCCTCAGGCTGAAACACATTATCGCCTTTTCCAAGTGGCCCATCAGAGGACAATGGAATTAGGCGTGTGCCCGATTCGACCCAGTGATATATTTTCCTTCGGCTGTTTATCTAATTGCAGATTCCCGGTCGGAATATTATCGCTTTTTACGAGAAAAATGGCATAAAAATTGATTTTAAACAGCGGTTGACATGCTTCGAAAGTACGGTAATGAAATATTTAGAAATCTTTTGTCACGAAATGCGCCGTGCGCACGACCGTTATTTACCATTGGGATAGTGTCTGGGACGCACGAACAAAACGTCGCTGTTGGAACATAACTATGGATTATTTTGGACCAAACCTACATTTGTTATTGAAGTAGAAGTCCTGGGAGTGCATTCTGACGAAGAACAGGAAAGGTAAGACCATTTTTCTTATAGTAAATCTGATATTGGTGAGTGCTAAACCTGCTGGGTGTCTAAATAGCTAGCCCTGTGATGCCGGGCTATGTACTTAGAATATTGCAAAATGTGCTTTCACCGAAAAGCTATTTTAAAATCGGACATATCGAGTGCATAGAGGAGTAATGTATCTATAATTCTTAAAATAATTGTTATGCTTTTTGTGAACGTTTATCGTGAGTAATTTAGTAAATTGTTAGTAAATTCGCCGGAAGTTTGCGTATCTAGTTCTGAACGTCACATGCTAATGTAAAAAGCTGTTTTTTGATATAAATATGAACTTGATTGAACAAAACATGCATGTATTGTATAACATAATGTCCTAGGTGTGTCATCTGATGAAGATCATCAAAGGTTAGTGCTGCATTTAGCTGTCTTCTGGGTTTTTGTGACATTATATGCTAGCTTGAAAAATGGGTGTCTGATTATTTCTGGCTTGGTACTCTGCTGACATAATCTAATGTTTTGCTTTCGTTGTAAAGCCTTTTTGAAATCGGACAGTGTGGTTAGATTAACGAGAGTCTTGTCTTTAAATAGCTGTAAAATAGTCATATGTTTGAGAAATTGAAGTAATAGGATTTTTAAGGTATTTGAAAATCGCGCCACAGGCTTCAACTGGCTGTTACGTAGGTGGGACGAATTCGTCCCGCCTAGCCCATAGAGGTTAAGCAGTCTGTTTTTCTTTTCCCCTGTGGGGGTTTGTGGGTGGTTTGTTTTCTGTATAGCCTTATGGAACTGTTTCGTCGTTTTGTTTTGAGTTTTCTCTCTAAATAAAGAAAGAAGGATGAGCACTATTACCCGCTGCGCCTTGGTCTGTCCCTTACGACAAGGACAGATACTTCAAAACCTTGTTTCTTGTGATTTATTTTTTTGGACTGTCTTTTTATTTTATTTTATTTTTGCCATTTATGAATGTGTTATTCAATGCGTTTCTATGGAGACCGAAATCAATATTTTAAAATACAATTCTAAATAATATAGCTAAACGATCAATAGTTTGATCTTTACGTTTTAACCCCCCTGACTTTTAAGAATTAAGGTGAGAATGTCGAGTAGAGGTTGTCCTACCTTCTCGTACCAGCTGTTGGCTTCCCCCTCTCTATCAGGGTTCCAGTCCGGTTCCCCTGTTCCCTCCGGTTTTTCCGGCGCTGCGGGAGTGATACCCTCCGAGTCCATGACCTCGCGGTACATGGACCACTTGGTGAGGTTCCTCACGGTTCCGTGCGGTAGAACCCTCTCTGAGGCCCAGACATCATCCCCCTCCTGGCCGGAGCGTGCGTTGCCTGCCCAGTGGCCGGATCGTGGACCGTACGGCGGAACTACAGCGTAGCGGTTATCCTGCCCCTGAAGCCCCGGGGGAAGTCTGGAAAAAAAAGAAGACGAAGAAGAAGAACTCTGTTTACTTAAAGATAACAGTGATACAATATATTTAAATTACAGCTAAGGCTGGGGTGCTCTACACTCTTAGAAACAGAACCCAGAATCATAAAGAGTTCTCCTGCTATCTCAGTTGGAGAAGCCATTTTCGGTTCCAGGTAAAAGCTTTTCGCTCAACGAAGAACCTTCAAATTACGCTTTGGTAAAAAAAAAAAAGTTCTACCTGGAACCTTATAGGGTTCGACCTGGAACCATAAAGAGTTTTACCTGCAGCCTGGTAACCTACCTGTACGATGCGTAGCGGAGGTGCTGTGTGTTCTGCAGGGCCTCGTCCAGGTACGGGTTCCCAAACTTCCGCATAAGCATATTGCGTTCCGGCAGCTGGTACCGGTTTGGGTTTAGGAGGTCCCGGTTCTCCTGCAGCGCCTCAGAGAGCCTGGGGTTGGTGGGCCGGACGGACAGCGCCCCGCTGTCACCTAGACGATAGTCCACCTGCAGGAGAAAAGGAAACAGTCACTGACACACAGGAAACAGGTAACAGTCACTGACACAAAGGGAACAAACTGACACACAGGAAACCGGAAACAGTCACTGACACACAGGAAACAAGAAACAGGTGCTAAAACACAGGAAACAGGAAACAGTCACTGCCAGAAAGGAAACAGTCATTGGCAAAAAGGAAACAGTCACTGGCAGACAGGAAACAGCCACTGTCTTACAGGAAACAACCATTGACGCACAGGAAACAGTAACTGACAAACAGGAAACAGTCACTGACACACAGGAAACAGTCACTGAAACAGGAAACAGTCATTGACACACAGGAAACAGTAACTGACAAACAGGAAACAGTCACTGACACACAGGAAACAGTCACTGAAACAGGAAACAGTCATTGAGGAAGTCATCACTGGCATCAAGTAAACAGTGACAGACATTGAAACAATGACTGACACACAGGAAACAGTTACTGACCTTCCTCATGTTCTGGTTCATCAGGGCGGCGCCGAGGCGGGGCTTTTGCCCAGGGATCACCAGGGTTCCGTCCCCAAGTCGGTACCGTTTCTGGTTAATCAGGTCCTGGTTCTGCGACAGGGCACCTGACAGGGCTCCCGACAGGTCCGGCCCGCGAGGTTTACGAGGATCGATAATGACGCTTCCATCAGGCAGTTCGTAAGATACTGACTTCAGATACGGGTTCTGTAGAGCTGCCAGCAGGTTCGGGGACTTGGGCTTCCGTGGGTCGATGATGATAGAACCGTCCGGTAGCGTGTAGGAGGCCGACTTCAGGTGTGGGTTCATCAATGCGGAAGACAGGTTCGGAGAGATCGGAGCGTTGGGATCGGTGATCACAGTTCCTTCTAGGGCGTAGCTGGCATTCCTCATCGCCGGGTTCAGGAGCGCCGAGGACAGGTTGGGCGAGGTGGGTTTCCGCGGGTCGATGATTATAGAACCGTCTGGGAGCTCGTAGGAGATCGTCTTCAGGTACGGATTGGATAACGCCGCCAGGAGGTTCGGAGATCTGGGTTTCCTGGGGTCTATGATAATCGAACCGTCAGGGAGCGTATACGAGGCTGATTTCAGGTGAGGGTTGTTTAACGCGGAAGACAGGTTAGGAGAGATGGGAGCATTGGGGTCTCGAATGGTTCCATCCGGCAGAGTGTAGGAAGTGTTCATCAGCGCTGGGTTCTGGAGCGCGCGGCCGACGGATGGTGAGACCGGTTTCCTGGGGTCTATGATAATGGTGCCGTCCGGTAGAGTATACGACGCTGATTTGAGGTAAGGGTTCGATAATGCCGCCGAGAGGTTCGGATTCTTCTGCTGCTGGGGTCCGATAGCGATGGTACCGTCTGGTAAGGTGTACGACGCTGTCTTTAGCGCTGGGTTCATGAGAGCCGCTGCTAGATTCGGTGGATCTGTGACGATCGTCCCGTGGAGTCTGTGGTTCTGGAGTGAGTTGCCAAACCGGGGATTGGGTTGTAGCGGTCCGTAAGGGGAACGGAGCGGAAGGAGGCCACCACGAGATTGAACCATCTGTCGCATCTGGGGGTTCTGCAAGGCTCCGTAGTAGTCAGGGACGACGGGTCCAAAGGGGTTGCCCCCTCGGCGCTGGAGCATCGGGGTTCCAAAGGAGGCGTTTCTCATGTTGGGGTTCTGCAGGGCATTGTGGAGTAGAGGGGAGGGGCCAGGCTCGGCGTGGTAGTCGTACTGAGTCACCACCGGACCGTACGGGTTCCCACGACGCTGTAATGCCGGGCTTCCAAACGAGGCTCTGCGTAGCGCCTGGTTCTGAAGAGCATTGCCTAGCATCGGGGAGGAAGGGGGGAGAGGTTCGTCGTACCCGCCCATAGATCCATAGGAGGACATGGGTCGTTGTAACGGTGACGCATATGAGGCGTTACGTAGCTGTTGGTTCTGGAGCGCCCCCTGGAGCATGGGGGAGGAAGGCATCATAGGGTCTTCATAACCCCCCATGTCCTGAGCATAGGGCGACATAGGCTGTTGTAGTGGGGAGGTGAAAGAGGCGTTACGTAGCTGTTGGTTCTGGAGCGCCCCCTGGAGCATGGGGGAGGAAGGCATCATAGTGTCTTCATAACCCCCCATATCCTGAGCATAGGGCGACATAGGCTGTTGTAGTGGGGAGGTGAAAGAGGCGTTACGTAGCTGTTGGTTCTGGAGCGCCCCCTGGAGCATGGGGGAGGAAGGCTGGGTGTACTGCGGTACCTGTTGGGCATACGGTGACATGGGTCGCAGGTGAGCAGAGATGAATGACGCGTTACGGAGGGTTTGGTTCTGGAGTGCCCCCTGGAGCATTGGGGAGGAAGGAACGAACTGCTCTGAATGGCCATAGGGGTCCTGGGCGTAAGGGTCAGAGTAGGGGTCCGGGGACGGGGCGCGGGGGAGTAAGGGGGAAGCACGTACTGAAGGGTGAGGAGAGGAGGGGCGGTGGGAGAGGTGAGGGGAGGGGGGAGGGTAGCATTTGAGAGAGGGTTGGGGAGAGGGAGGGGGCATGCCCGGCCCACGAATAGACTGTCTCTTCATCAGGGGACGACCGCGGCCTACGGGTTTCCCAGGGAGGTACCTTCCTGACTCCTTGTGGCCAAGGGGAGGGCGATGGCCTATCTGGGGGGAGGGGTGGTGAGTGAGGCGGGGAGAGAGGCGGGGAGAGAGGCGGGGTGAGAGGGTGAGGGCGGAGTGGTTGGAGCGGACTGAGGTTCTAAAAGGAGGGACATTCTGGGTCGGCGCCATCGGTCGTCCTCGTCTTCCCACGGGGGAAGGTCTGACGGTTCCCATTGGAACGGGGCCGCGACCTCCGAACCGCGGGCGCACCAGAGGGGTTTCCCCCTGTCGCAGGAGATGCGCGGAGTGGCGGGAGAGGGTGGGGGAGGTTGGGCGGGGTGCGGGAGAGAAACTACGGCTGGAGGGACAGGGGGAGGCTCGCATTGAGATGGGGGAGGAGGGTAGGAGGTGGATGGAGTCCCTTGGTCTCGTCCTGACCTGGGGGGAGGCAGGGGGAGGCACGACGGGGGGAGGTGGGGGAGGGAGTGCCACGGAGGACCTTCCTCGCTCCAAAAGCACTCCCTCCCCCCAAACGGGAGGGAGAGGGTGAGGAGGGGGGAGGCATAACTCGGCGTATGGAGCCGCGGGGGAGGAGGGGGAGATCGCCGGATCGTGGAGGCTCGGGGGAGGAGGGGGAGACGGGGCGGCGGGGAGAGAGGGCCAGGGAAGGGGGACGCTGGGGCTGGAGTCGTCGATGCGGGGAGAGGGGTGAGGCCACGAAGGAGGAAGGGGGAGACTTCCTCCTGTAGAGAACAGAGCGGGGTCTCTGGCCGGGGGGAGGTAAGCCTCTCATGGAGGGTTGGGGGGAGGGGGAGAGGCAGCGAGTGGGCAGGGGTGAGCCACGGGGGGAGGGATGCTGTGACATCATCATCATCGAGCGGCTCGAGGGGGTGGGGGAAGGGTGGGCTCGATGGGGGAGGGGGGACATACGGTGGGAGCGGGGCGTCACAGGGGTTCCGGGGTACTCCATTGGTCCGCCCATCATGGCACCGCCCATCCCATTCGGGGCGTTATGCTGCTTTATCAACATGGCCGTCGGAGTAGGGGGCTGGGGCATCCGCTCTGACATCATCTGTTGTTGTGGTGACGTCATCATATCGTGTGGCGACATCATCTGTTGTTGCTGTGACATCATATGCAATTGCTGTTGCATCATAATGTCGTCCATCGTTTGTTGTTGTGCCGACATCATCTGTTGTTGCGGTGACATCATCATATGGTGTGGTGACATCATGCCTTGTTGCCGTGACATCATATGCAGTTGCTGTCGCATCATAACGTCGTCCATCTGTTGCTGTGGTGACATCATCGGCTGCTGTTGTGACATCATCGTATCGTGTGCTGACATCATCTGTTGTTGCTGTTTTATCGTCATGTCGTCCATCATCTGCTGTTTCGGTGACATCATCATACCGTGCGGTGACATCGTCTGTTCTTGCGGTGTGGTCAGCTGTGACATCAGCAGCTGTTGTTGCTCCATCATCTGCTGCTGCTGCGACATCATCATCTGTTGCCGGGCCAACAGCTGTTGCTGCGGCGACATCATCGACGTGTCCTGCTCCTCGTACTGTATCTCCGATAGGATGTCGTCGTGGTGACCGGGTAGCGGAGGAGGAGGCGGGGTGAAAGGTGCAGGAGGGACATCCAGACGCTCCTTCCCAAACAGACGTACCTGAGGCCTGGGCACCCTGAAGGCCATCTTAGCCCCCTGCTGGGAGATTTCTCCCCCCATGGGGTCATACCCATAAGGCATCTGTGTTCCTGGCTGCTGGGAGTTGTAGGCATTGTAGGAGAAGTCTGGGAAAGGTAGTCCCTCCTCGCTGTAGTGCAGCTGGTAGTCCTGGTAAAGACCACCAACCCCTCTACCTCCCATCATCACCTCCTCGTACACACCCGTCCCGTCGTCATAGAACCCCCCCTGGCCCTGCATCCCGTTGTCGTAGTGACCTTGCTGGGGGTCCATCACCATCTGCTCGTCATAGAGATTGCCGTACTCATCGTACTCCAACCCTGCTCCCATTGGGTCATAGTACTCCATCGCCCCGCTCTCCTCGCCGTACATCCCTATCGGCTGATGCCCGTAGTAACCCCCCATGGCGGCCTGGTCGTCATAGTAACTCTGTTGTTGTTGTTGTTGTTGCTGCTGTTGGTAGGGGTCGTAGTATTCACAGCCCTCGTCGTCATAGAGATCCTGCTGGTCATCGTAGTAACCGCCCCCGTCGTCATCGTAGAGCCCCGGCTCATCCTCGTAATAACCCAGGTCCTGCGACGGAACGTCGTAGTACTCACCTGTGTCGTCATAGTAATACCCCTGACCGCCCCGCCACCCGGGCTGCCCGTAGGGTTCCTCCTGATCATCGTAACCAGTATGATCGCAACCGTAACCGTGACCACCGTGAGCCTTTACAGACCGCCTCTGAAATCCCCTTGCTCCTGCCACCCCCCGGGGGTCATACCCCCCCATGACCTGCTGGTCGTACCCCTCTGTGTACTCGTACACATCATCGCCGTCGTCGTCATGCTGATAGCCACCGTTCTGATACCCATAGGTACGATCGTCCTGCTGACCCCTCATGCTGACCTGTCGGCTGTGACCCCCTCCTCCCTGACGGCCGAACCCTGACCTATGCCCACCCCCTGCCCAGTCCAAACCCCCCATGGCGCTCTGACGATGCTTGGTAGAGATAAACCGCTTGGTCAGCCAGTTAGTGGCCCCGGCAACCTGCCCTAGCAAATGACTCTGGGCCTTGAAGTCCGGAGCTCCAGTGGCCGTTTTCTTCCTGAACAGACCGTTGAAGAACCCTACTTTCTTCTCTTGTCCTCCTGTTCCTCTCCCCAGTCTGATCAACATGTAGGACAGCTTTTTCCCGCCGTCCTCCTTCTCCTCCTTCTCCTTCGCCTCCTTCTCTTTCAACTTCTTGTTCTTCTTCGAGTGGTTGAACCGTATCATGAACTTAGATGTGTTTTTCAGTATCGACTCCCTACGCGTCTTCTTCTTCACCTTGTTCTCGCGGTTCCTGTGGGAGGGAGGGAGGAAGTGAGGGAGGGTTCGATGGAGGGAGGGAGGGTGGGAGGGAGGGAGTGAGTGAGGGAGGGAGGAAGCAAGGGAGGGTTCGATGGAGGAAGGGAGGGAGCGAGGGAGGGAGGGAGTGAGTGAGGGAGGGTTCGATGGAGGGAGGGAGGAAGCGGCGGAGGGTTCAATGGAGGGAGGGAGGGAGGGAGCAGGGGAGGGTTCGATGGAGGGAGGGAGGGTGGGAGGGAGGAAGCAGGGGAGGGTTAGATGGAGGAAGGGAGGGATGTAGGAGGGTGGGATGGATGAGGGAGGAAGTGAGGGAGGGTGGGATGGAGGGAGGAAGTGAGGGAGGGAGGGTGGTAGGGTGGGATGGAGGGAGGGAGGGTGGTAGGGTGGGATGGATGGAGGGAGGGATGGAGGGAGGGAGGGAGGGAGGGATGGAGAAAGTAATGTATAGTTATGGAACTATAAAAAGACTATTACAGGTGATCTCTGGACCATTGTGTAACGACCTCAAAGGCATTACAATCTCTGGACTATTGTATAACGTTCTCAAAAGCATTACTTGCTACGTCAAAGACTGCTATTATAGGACTATTACAGGACTATTACAGGAGTATTATAGGACTATTACCGGACTATAAAAGGACAATTACAGGACTATAACAGGACTATTACAGGACTATTACAGGACTGTTACGGGACTATTACAGGACTATTACAGGACTATTACAGGACTACAACAGGACTACAACAGGACTATTACATGACTATTACGTGACTATTACGTGACTATTACAGGACTATTACAGGACTGTTATAGAACTGTTATAGGACTATTACAGGACTATTACATGACTATTAATGGACTATTACAGGACTATTACGAGACTATTACATGACTATTACGGGACTATTACGGGAACATTAC
The DNA here is from genome assembly GCF_905237065.1 of Salmo salar. Lineage (NCBI taxonomy): Eukaryota > Metazoa > Chordata > Actinopteri > Salmoniformes > Salmonidae > Salmo > Salmo salar. The sequence goes on from NC_059453.1 coordinate 2,541,709, forward strand.
AGGACTATTACAGGACTGTTATAGAACTGTTATAGGACTTTTACGGGACTACTACGGGACTATTACAGGACTATTACATGACCATTACAGGACCATTACAGGACTATTACATGACTATTATGGGACTATTACAGGACCATTACATGACTACTACGGGACTATTACAGGACTATTACATGACCATTACGGGACTATGACAGGACTATTACAGGACTATTACTGGACTTTTACAGGACTATTACATGAGCATTACAGGACTATTACAGGACTATTACGGGACTATTACAGGACTGTTACAGAACTATTACAGGACTATATCGGGACTATTACAGGACTGTTACAGGACTATTACGGGACTATTGCAGGACTATTACAGGACTATTATGGGACTATTACAGGACTATTACAGGACTATTACATGACTATTACTGCACTGTTACAGGATTTGTACACGGTTATACCGTAACCTCCAGGACTATTACGGGACTATTACATAACTGTTACAGGACTGTTACAGGACTATTACAGGACTATTACAGGACTATTACGGGACTATTACAGGACTATTACAGGACTATTACATGACTATTACAGGACTATTACGGGACTATTACAGGACTGTTACAGGACTATTACAGGACTATATCGGGACTATTACAGGACTGTTACAGGACTATTACGGGACTATTGCAGGACTATTACAGGACTATTACGGGACTATTACAGGACTATTACAGGACTATTACGGGACTATTGGACACAATATTCTTTAGACTAAACTGAAGGAGGAGCTCTTGAAGTCTGCTCCTATTCTGCGTATCTAGTTAGCTAACGTTAGCTGGTTCTATATTTTTGTTTAGATATTTTAGTCATTTAGCAGATGCTTTTTTCCAGAGCTAACGACGGCGTCAAGAAAGATGTAGCTAGCTAGCAAACGATATCTCACTTCTTTAGATGAACCGTAACACTTAAGTCGTAGTGTAATAATATAATTAATAATAAATACAAATAATATAATTAATAATAAATAATAATAATATAATCAATAATTAATTAATATTAATATAACTAATCATAACTAATAATAATATAATGAATTATAACAATATAATTAATAATAAAGAATAATGAAATAAATAATAATAAATAATCATAATATAATTATTAATAAATAATAATAATATAATAAATAATAATAATACGATTAATAATAAATAATAATAATATAATTAATATAAAAAGTATAATATAGTTAATAATAATAATAATATAATTAATAGTAAATAATAATATAATTAATAATAAATAATAATTAATAATAAATAAATAATAATAATAATATAATAATATAATAAATAATAAATAATAATAATAATAATATAATTAATATAAAAAATAATAATATAGTTAATAATAATAATAATAATAATATAATTAATATAAAAATAATAATATAGTTAATAATAATAATAATAATAATATAATATAATTAATAGGAAATAATAATATAATTAATAATAAATAATCATTAATAATAAATAAATAATAATAATAATAGAATAAATAATAAATAATAATAATAATAATATAAATAATATTAAAAAAATATATATAGTTAATAATAATAATAATAATAATAATATAATTCATAGTAAATATTAATATAATTAATAATAAATAATCATTAATAATAAATAAATAATAAATAAATAATAATAATAATATTAATAATATAATTAATAATCAATAATAAAAATATAATTAATAATAAACCATAATAATATAATTAATAATAAATAATAATAATAATAATATAATTAATAATAATTAATAATAATTTAATTAATAATTAATAATAATATAAATAATAATACAATAATACAACAATAATGTAAAGTAAATAAATGAAATAGGTCCATACTTGCGTAGCCGTTTCCCCAGGCCCATGAACAGTCTGGAAGTTCCTCCCATCTTCTTCCTGGAGTTTCTTCGTCTCCTGACCCCCGAAAACCTCATGAACATTTTAGACAAGTTTTTCAGACCCTTCTTAGGGAGCTCTTTCACCGGAGGTTCAGGTGACACCTCCTTCTTCCTCTTCTCTTTCTTCTTGTTTTTCTCTTCTCCCTTCCCTCCTTTGTCTTTATGACTGCGGCCATCTTTAGACTTCTTCTTGCGCTTCCTGTCGTCCTCGTCCTCTTCTTCCTCGTCTTCTTCTTCGTATTCTTCATCTTCGTCCCCACGGCGACCTTTCGACTTCCCCTTAGCAGATTTACCCCCTCGACCCCTCCATCTATCATCTTCAGAGTTCTCCTCCTCTTCCTCCTCCTCCTCCTCCTCTTCCTCACTCAGTAACTCCTCCTCTGACTCCTCCTTCTTTGCCTTCCCTTTATCTTTTCCTATCTTGTCCTCCTTTTGTCCTTTTCCTTTGGGGGGAGGTACCTCCTTTCCTTTCTGCCCTCCTTTCTTTTCCTCCTTTCCTCCCTTCTTTCTGTCATCTTTCCCTGTCTTTACTTCCTCCTTCTGTTTCTCAGGTTCCGGCTTGCCTCCTTTCTTGTTGTCTTTCTTGTTGTCTTTCTTCGGCATCCTGATTGGCTGTTAGAGACTCACCATGTCCTCTACTGGAGACTTGCTATACACACACACACACACACACACACACACACACAGACACACACACAGACACACACACACACACACACACACACACACACACACACACACACACACACACACACACACACACACACACACACACACACACACACACACACACACACACACACACACAGGTTAGCTTAGACCAGTTTATGCCTGAAAAATAACACGTCATTTCAATTACATTCTAAAACAAGCCAATACTTCTAATACATTTAAAAGAGTCATTCAGTTTGCCTGTGTCCTTGGATGTGGCTTGTATATTGCCTGTATGTTACCTGTCCTGTATGTTACCTGTCCTGTATGTTACCTGTCCTATATGTTACCTGTCCTATATGTTACTTGTATATTACCTGTGTGTTACCTGTATGTAACCTGTATGTTACCTGTATGTTACCTGTATGTTACCTGTATATTACCTGTGTGTTACCTGTATATTACCTGTATGTTACCTGTATGTTACCTGTGTGTGTGAGTAGCGTACTTTACCTGTGTGTGTGTGTGTGTAGCGTTCCTCAGGTTTAAATCCTTGCGGCGAGGTGTGTGTGGAAGACCGTGTCGTCACTACTGATCCCGGGCGGACACACACACACACACACACACACACACACACACACACACACACACACACACACACACACACACACACACACAGCATTAACCAACTAGACTACTAGACTCAGACATACCGCCTCTCTGTTCAGAGGAACTCCCTCCATGTGTATCCAGACAATAGAGAGGGTGCTCACAACCAGGCAGGTCCACAACAACTACCTATAAGACAGCCTCCTAACGAGGCCCTGTAGGCTCCAACACAGCCCCTAACGAGGCCCTGTAGCCTCCAACACAGCCCCTAACGAGGTCCTGTAGCCTCCAACACAGCCTCCTAACGAGGCCCTGTAGCCTCCAACACAGCGTCCTAAGGAGGTCCTGTAGCCTCCAACACAGCCTCCTAACGAGACCCTGTAGCCTCCAACACAGCCCCTAACGAGCACCTGTAGCCTCCAACACAGCCCCTAACGAGGCCCTGTAGGCTCCAACACAGCCTCCTAACGAGACCCTGTAGTCTCCAACATAGCCTCCTAACGAGGTACTGTAGCCTCCAACACAGCCCCTAACGAGGCCCTGGAGCCTCCAACACAGCCCCTAACGAAGGCCCTGTAGCCTCCAACACAGCCCCTAACGAGGTCCTGTAGCCTCCAAGACAGCCTCCTAACGAGGCCCTGTAGCTTCCAACACAGCCCCTAACGAGGTCCTGTAGCCTCCAACACAGCCTCCTAACGAGGCCCTGTAGTCTCCAACACAGCCCCTAATGAGGTCCGGTAGCCTCCAACACAGCCTCCTAAGGAGTCCCTGTAGTCTCCAACACAGCCCCTAACGAGGCCCTGTAGCCTCCAACACAGCCCCTAACGAGGCCCTGTAGCCTCCGATACAGCCTCCTAATGAGGCCCTGTAGCCTCCAACACAGCCCCTAACGAGGCCCTGGAGCCTCCAACACAGCCCCTAACGAAGGCCCTGTAGCCTCCAACACAGCCCCTAACCAGGCCCTGTAGCCTCCAAGACAGCCTCCTAACGAGGCCCTGTAGCTTCCAACACAGCCCCTAATGAGGTCCTGTAGCCTCCAACACAGCCTCCTAACGAGGCCCTGTAGCCTCCAACACAGCCCCTAATGAGGTCCGGTAGCCTCCAACACAGCCTCCTAAGGAGGCCCTGTAGTCTCCAACACAGCCCCTAACGAGGCCCTGTAGCCTCCAACACAGCCCCTAACGAGGCCCTGTAGCCTCCGATACAGACTCCTAATGAGGCCCTGTAGCCTCCAACACAGCCCCTAACGAGGCCCTGTAGCCTCCAACACAGCCCCTAACGAGGCCCTGTAGCCTCCAACACAGACCCTAACGAGGCCCTGTAGCCTCCAACACAGCCCCTAATGAGGTCCGGTAGCCTCCAACACAGCCTCCTAAGGAGGCCCTGTAGTCTCCAACACAGCCCCTAACGAGGCCCTGTAGCCTCCAACACAGCCTCCTAACGAGGCCCTGTAGCCTCCAACACAGCCTCCTAACGAGGCCCTGTAGCCTCCAACACAGCCTCCTAACGAGGCCCTGTAGCCTCCAACACAGCCCCCTAACGAGGCCCTGTAGGCTCCATCACAGCAACATCCTCTATGTTCTTTGTCCTAGCTGCTATCCGCTCTGTAAGGTTTTGTTTCGCCCCTCTAAGGGGTTCGCTGTGTTCAGCTGGGGTTTCTCCAACTCCCTCTGTCTCCGAATAAAACAAAAACCCTCCTTCTCTCTGGTCGACCCACGACACACGTACTCACTCAACGAGACGCTCGAGAGAGAAACAGTCAAGGGGAAAGTCCCTCCTCTTCTCGTCCTGCGGAGACGATGTGTGTGTGAATAGTTTTTCCTTGTGGTAGAAGTCTTGGTACGGCAGGCCAGGAGCTCAGGTGTGTGTGTGTGTGTGTGTGTGTGTGTGTGTGTGTGTGTGTGTGTGTGTGTGTGTGTGTGTGTGTGTGTGTGTTAGTGGGTCAGACCAGGAGGTGTAACTATATCTGTATTACCTGGGGAGATGAGCATCAATAATACACTACTACTAGATAGAAGGGAGAGAGAGGGAGAGAGGGAGAGAAGGGAAGGAGAGAGAGAAGGGGAGGGAGAGAAGGGAGGGTGAGAAGGGGAGGGGGGAGAGAAGCGAAAGAGAAGGGGAGGGAGAGAAGGGGAGGGAGGGAGAAGTGGAGGGAGAGAAGAGAGAGAGAAGGGGAGGGAGGGAAGACAGAGAGGGAGGGAGAGAAGAGAGGGAGGGAGAGAAGAGAGGGAATAGTGGAGTGAGAGAAGAGAGAGAAAAGGTTGAGGGAGAGAGAGAAGCGGAGGGAGAGAGAGAAGAGAGAGAAAAGGGGGAGAAAGGGAGAAAAGGAGAGGAAGGAGAGAGAGAAGAGGGGAATTGTTTGCAAAAGTACAAGTGAAATCATTGGGAGATGTAACCACCTTCAGATTAAATAGACTGAGTTGCCAGGAAACGTTGAATTAAGTGATTGTCTTCCCGTCAGAGTATCAGTAACACACACACACACACACACACACACACACACACACACACACACACACACACACACACACACACACACACACGCCACAGTATCAATGTCCGTACTGTGATTATTGGAGCCGTCATCCAAGTGATTCCTGTTGCAGCGTTGCAGATAGACGAGGTGCCGGGTTGCCAGATCCTGCTCTCTGTAAAACTAATTGCCCCGTATCACTGACCAGATGGGTTGCCAGATCATGATCTCTGTAGAACTAATTGACCCGTATCACTGACCAGACGGGTTGCCAGATCATGATCTCTGTAGAACTATCTGGTCGTAACCAGAGGGCCTATTGACACGCTAACAAAATTATACCCAGCGAACCAATTATTAACTATCTACCTACTGTACCTGACCAGCCTAACTATCTACGCACTATCTATCCACCTACCTGAACAGCCTACCTATCTACCACTACCTACCTGACCAGCCTACCTACCTACCTACCTACCACTATCTACTTGACCAGCCTACCTATTTACTTACCTACCTGACCAGCCTAGCTATCTATCCACTACCTACCTAAGTACCTGACCAGCCTACCTATCTACCACTATCTACCTGAACAGCCTACCTACCTACCCACTACCTACCTGACCAGTCTACCTACCTAACCACCTGACCAGCCTACCTAGCCACCCATTATCTACCTACCTGACCAGCCTACCTTTCTACCCCTATCTATCTACTGTACCTGACCAGCCTACCTATCTACCCACTACCAACCTGACCAGCCTCCCTAGCTACCCACTACCTACCTGACCAGCCTACCTACCTGACCAGTCTACCTATCTACCCACTACCAACCTGACCAGCCTACCTATCTACCCACTATCTACCTGACCAGCCTACCTATCTACCCACTACCTACCTGACCAGCCTACCTACCTGACCAGCCTACCTATCTACCACTCTCTACCTAACTACCTGACCAGCCTACCTATCTACCCACTACCTACCTGACCAGCCTACATATCTACCCATTATCTACCTACCTGACCAGACTATCTATCTACCAACTACCTACCTGACCAGCCTACCTATCTACCCACTATCTACCTACTGTACCTGATCAGCCTACCTATCTACCACTATCTACCTGACCAGCCCACCTACCTATCTACCCACTACCTACCTGACCAGCCTACCTATCTACCCATTATCTACCTAACCAGCATACCTACCTACCCATTATCTACCTGACCAGCCTACCTATCTACCCACTACCTACCTGACCAGCCTACCTATCAACACTATCTACCTAATCAGCCTACCTATCTACCCACTATCTACCTGACCAGCCTAATTATCTACCCCTATCTACCTGACCAGCCTACCTATCGACCCACTATCTACCTACCTGACCAGCCTACCTATTTACCCACTATCTACCTGACCAGCCTACCTATGAACCCACTACCTACCTGACCAGCCTACCTATCTACCCACTATCTACCTACTTGACCAGACTACCTACCTACCACTACCTACCTGACCAGTCTACCTATCTACCACTATCTACCTGGCCAGCCTACCTATCTATCTACCCACAATCTATCGACTGTACCTGACCAGCCTACCTATCTACCCCTATCTATCTACTGTACCTGACCAGCCCACCTATCTACCTGACCAGCCTATCTACCCACTATCTATCCACCTTCCTGACCAGCCTACCTATCTACCCATTATCTATCTACTTGACCAGCCTAGCTATCTACCCGCTATCTATCCACCTTCCTGACCAGCCTACCTATCTACCCACTACCTACCTGACCAGCCTACCTATCTAGGCTGGTTTCCAGGTCCTCTTCTATCTACCTTACTAGGCTGGTTGCCAGATCCTCTTCCATCTAACTGACTAGGCTGGTTGCCAGGTCCTCTTCTACCTACATGAATAGGCTGGTTGCCAGATCCTCTTCTACCTGCCTGACCAGGCTGGTTGCCAGATCCTCTTCTACCTACCTTACTAGGCTGGTTGCCAGGTCCTCTTCTACCTGACTAGGCTGGTTGCCAGATCCTCTTCTACCTACCTGACTAGGCTGGTTGCCAGATCCTCTTCTACCTACCTGACTAGGCTGGTTGCCAGATCCTCTTCTACCCACCTGACTAGGCTGGTTGCCAGATCCTCTTCTACCTACCTGACTAGGCTGGTTGCCAGATCCTCTTCTACCCACCTGACTAGGCTGGTTGCCAGGTCCTCTTCTACCTACCTGACTAGGCTGGTTGCCAGATCCTCTTCTACCTACCTGACTAGGCTGGTTGCCAGGTCCTCTTCTACCTGACTAGGCTGGTTGCCAGATCCTCTTCTACCTACCTGACTAGGCTGGTTGCCAGATCCTCTTCTACCCACCTGACTAGGCTGGTTGCCAGGTCCTCTTCTACCTACCTGACTAGGCTGGTTGCCAGATCCTCTTCTATCTACCTTACTAGGCTGGTTGCCAGGTCCTCTTCTACCTACCTGACTAGGCTGGTTGCCAGGTCCTCCTCTACCTGCCTGACCAGGCTGGTTGCCAGGTCCTCTTCTATCTACCTGACTAGGCTGGTTGCCAGGTCCTCCTCTACCTGCCTGACCAGGCTGGTTGCCAGGTCCTCTTCTATCTACCTGACTAGGCTGGTTGCCAGGTCCTCCTCTACCTGCCTGACCAGGCTGGTTGCCAGGTCCTCTTCTATCTACCTTACTAGGCTGGTTGCCAGGTCCTCTTTCTGACTAACGACCGACTAGATGACAGATAAATAGTCGCTGGGGGAGGCATGATTCAAAAGGATTTGCTCAACACACACACACACACACACACACACACACACACACACACACACACACACACACACACACACACACACACACACACACACACACACACACACATGGACACAAACAAAACACATTCTCTCACATTGGTGGACAAAAACTATTTTGAACGTTGGTAGAAGTATGTTTGTATTATATAGTTGTAGTATGTTTGTATTATATAGTTGTAGTATGTTTGTATTTTATAGTTGTAGTATGTTTGTATTATATAGTTGTAGTATGTTTGTATTATATAGTTGTAGTATGTTTGTATTATATAGTTGTAATATGTTTGTATTTTATAGTTGTAGTATGTTTGTATTATATAGTTGTAGTATGTTTGTATTATATAGTTGTAGTATGTTTGTATTATATAGTTGTAGTATGTTTGTATTATATAGTTGTAGTATGTTTGTATTTTATAGTTGTAGTATGTTTGTATTTTATAGTTGTAGTATGTTTGTATTATATAGTTGCAGTATGTTTGTATTATATAGTTGAAGTCAGAAATTTACATTTAGAAGATTGTTTGCAAGCTAATAGAATTTGTTTTTTATGGGCTTTGACCTTTAACCCGGAAGAGAACAGTGAGTCACAGCCCTACAGTCCACGACAGCACTTTGAGGTCAATGCAGCTGACGTACTGGAACACTGGACCTTTGAACCCTGACCGCATCCACTGAGGACTGGGATTGGCTGATAAAACCTGACCCCATCCACTGAGGACTGGGATTGGCTGACAAAACCTGACCCCATCCACTGAGGACTGGGATTGGCTGACAAAACCTGACCCCATCCACTGAGGACTGGGATTGGCTGATAAAACCTGACCCCATCCACTGAGGACTGGGATTGGCTGATAAAACCTGACCCCATCCACTGAGGACTGGGATTGGCTGATAAAACCTGACCCCATCCACTGAGGACTGGGATTGGCTGACAAAACCTGACCCCATCCACTGAGGACTGGGATTGGCTGATAAAACCTGACCCCATCCACTGAGGACTGGGATTGGCTGACAAAACCTGACCCCATCCACTGAGGACTGGGATTGGCTGAAAAAACCTGACCCCATCCACTGAGGACTGGGATTGGCTGACAAAACCTGACCCCATCCACTGAGGACTGGGATTGGCTGATAAAACCTGACCCCATCCACTGAGGACTGGGATTAGCTGATAAAACCTGACCCCATCCACTGAGGACTGGGATTGGCTGACAAAACCTGACCCCATCCACTGAGGACTGGGATTGGCTGATAAAACCTGACCCCATCCACTGAGGACTGGGATTGGCTGACAAAACCTGACCCCATCCACTGAGGACTGGGATTGGCTGACAAAACCTGACCCCATCCACTGAGGACTGGGATTGGCTGATAAAACCTGACCCCATCCACTGAGGACTGGGATTGGCTGATAAAACCTGACCCCATCCACTGAGGACTGGGATTGGCTGATAAAACCTGACCCCATCCACCGAGGACTGGGATTGGCTGATAAAACCTGACCCCATCCACCGAGGATTGGAATTGGCTGATAGAACCTGACCCCATCCACCGAGGATTGGGATTGGCTGATAGAACCTGACCCCATCCACTGAGGACTGGGATTGGCTGATAAAACCTGACACCTATCCACTGAGGACTGGGATTGGCTGATAGAACCTGACCCCTATCCACTGAGGACTGGGATTGGCTGATAGAAGCTGACCCCTATCCACTGAAGACTGGGATTGGCTGATGAAACCAGACCCCATCCAAAACAACACCTGCAACTCATCGCTGAATGGCAGACAGACTTGACTGACTCAATAAATCCAACTCATCACAGCCAAGGGTTGACAAAACGTCCCAAACCTGGAGAGCTACCCTTCCTGTACGCTTTTTTGTTCCAGCATGTGTGTTCTGTAGGTTCCATACCTCATCATGTGTGTTCTGTAGGCTACATACCTCATTATGTGTGTTCTGAAGGCTCCATAATTCATTGTGTGTTCTATAGGCTCCATAATTCATCATGTGTGTTCTGTAGGTTTCATACCTCATCATGTGTGTTCTGTAGGCTCCATACCTCATCATGTGTCTTCTGTAGGCTCCATACCTCATCATGTGTTTTCTGAAGGCTCCATACCTCATCATGTGTGTTCTGTAGGCTCCATAATTGATCATGTGTGTTCTGTAGGCTCCATACCTCATCATGTGTGTTCTATAGGCTCCATAATTCATCATGTGTGTTCTGTAGGCTCCATAATTCATCATGTGTGTTCTATAGGCTCCATACCTCATCATGTGTGTTTCAAAGGCTTCATACCTCATCATGTGTGTTCTGTATGCTCCATAATTCATCGTGTGTTCTGTAGGCTCCATACCTTATCATGTGTGTTCTGTAGGCTCCATAATTCATCATGTGTGTTCTATAGGATCCATACCTCATCATGTGTGTTCTGTAGGCTACATACCTCATCATGTGTGTTCTGTAGGCTCCATACCTCATCATGTGTGTTCTGTAGGCTCCATAATTCATCATGTGTGTTCTGTAGGCTCCATACCTCATCATGTGTGTTCTATAGGCTCCATAATTCATCATGTGTGTTCTGTAGGCTCCATAATTCATCATGTGTGTTCTGTAGGCTTCATAATTCATCATGTGTGTTCTATAGGCTCCATACCTCATCATGTGTGTTTTAAAGGCTTCATACCTCATCATGTGTGTTCTGTATGCTCCATAATTCATCATGTGTTCTGTAGGCTCCATACCTTATCATGTGTGTTCTGTAGGCTCCATAATTCATCATGTGTGTTCTATAGGATCCATACCTCATCATGTGTGTTCTGTAGGCTCCATACCTCATCATGTGTGTTCTGTAGGCTCCATAATTCATCATGTGTGTTCTGTAGGCTCCATACCTCATCATGTGTGTTCTATAGGCTCCATAATTCATCATGTGTGTTCTGTAGGCTCCATAATTCATCGTGTGTTCTGTAGGCTTCATACCTCATTGTGTGTTTTCTGTAGGCTACATACCTCATCATGTGTGTTCTGTAGGCTCCATAATTCATCATGTGTGTTCTGTAGGCTCCATAATTCATCATGTGTGTTCTGTAGGCTACATACCTCATCATGTATGTTCTGTAGGCTCCATACCTCATCATGTGTGTTCTGTAGGCTCCATAATTAATCATGTGTGTTCTGTAGGCCCCATACCTCATTATGTGTGTTCTGTACGCTCCATACCTCATCAAGTGTGATCTGTAGGCTCCATACCTCATCATGTGTGTTCTGTAGGCGCCATAATTTATCATGTGTGTTCTGTAGGCTCCATAATTCATCATGTGAGTTCTGTAGGCTCCATTCCTCATCATGTGTGTTCTGTCGGCTCCATAATTCATCATGTGTGCTCTGTAGGCTCCATAATTCATCATGTGTGTTCTGTAGGCTCCATAATTCATCATGTGTGCTCTGTAGGCTCCATAATTCACCATGTGTTCTGTAGGCTCCATACCTCATCATGTGTGTTCTCTAGGCTCCATACCTCATCATGTGTGTTCTGTAGGCTCCATACCTCATCATGTGTGTTCTGTAGGCTCCATACCTCATCATGTGTGTTCTTTAGGCTCCATAATTCATCATGTGTGTTCTATAGGCTCCATAATTCATCATGTGTGCTCTGTAGGCTCCATAATTCACCATGTGTTCTGTAGGCTCCATACCTCATCATGTGTGTTCTCTAGGCTCCATACCTCATCATGTGTGTTCTGTAGGCTCCATACCTCATCATGTGTGTTCTGTAGGCTCCATACCTCATCATGTGTGTTCTGTAGGCTCCATAATTGATCATGTGTGTTCTGTAGGCTCCATACCTCATCATGTGTGTTCTATAGGCTCCATAATTCATCATGTGTGTTCTGTAGGCTCCATAATTCATCATGTACGTTCTGTAGGCTTCATACCTCATCATGTGTTTTCTGTAGGCTACATACCTCAACATGTGTGTTTTGTAGGCTCCATAATTCATCATGTGTGTTCTGTAGGCTCCATAATTCATCATGTGTGTTCTATAGGCTCCATACCTCATCATGTGTGTTTCAAAGGCTTCATACCTCATCATGTGTGTTCTGTATGCTCCATAATTCATCGTGTGTTCTGTAGGCTCCATACCTTATCATGTGTGTTCTGTAGGCTCCATAATTCATCATGTGTGTTCTATAGGATCCATACCTCATCATGTGTGTTCTGTAGGCTACATACCTCATCATGTGTGTTCTGTAGGCTCCATACCTCATCATGTGTGTTCTGTAGGCTCCATAATTCATCATGTGTGTTCTGTAGGCTCCATACCTCATCATGTGTGTTCTATAGGCTCCATAATTCATCATGTGTGTTCTGTAGGCTCCATAATTCATCATGTGTGTTCTGTAGGCTTCATAATTCATCATGTGTGTTCTATAGGCTCCATACCTCATCATGTGTGTTTTAAAGGCTTCATACCTCATCATGTGTGTTCTGTATGCTCCATAATTCATCATGTGTTCTGTAGGCTCCATACCTTATCATGTGTGTTCTGTAGGCTCCATAATTCATCATGTGTGTTCTGTAGGATCCATACCTCATCATGTGTGTTCTGTAGGCTCCATACCTCATCATGTGTGTTCTGTAGGCTCCATAATTCATCATGTGTGTTCTGTAGGCTCCATACCTCATCATGTGTGTTCTATAGGCTCCATAATTCATCATGTGTGTTCTGTAGGCTCCATAATTCATCGTGTGTTCTGTAGGCTTCATACCTCATTGTGTGTTTTCTGTAGGCTACATACCTCATCATGTGTGTTCTGTAGGCTCCATAATTCATCATGTGTGTTCTGTAGGCTCCATAATTCATCGTGTGTTCTGTAGGCTTCATACCTCATTGTGTGTTTTCTGTAGGCTCCATACCTCATCATGTGTGTTCTGTAGGCGCCATAATTTATCATGTGTGTTCTGTAGGCTCCATAATTCATCATGTGAGTTCTGTAGGCTCCATTCCTCATCATGTGTGTTCTGTCGGCTCCATAATTCATCATGTGTGCTCTGTAGGCTCCATAATTCATCATGTGTGTTCTGTAGGCTCCATAATTCATCATGTGTGCTCTGTAGGCTCCATAATTCACCATGTGTTCTGTAGGCTCCATACCTCATCATGTGTGTTCTCTAGGCTCCATACCTCATCATGTGTGTTCTGTAGGCTCCATACCTCATCATGTGTGTTCTGTAGGCTCCATACCTCATCATGTGTGTTCTTTAGGCTCCATAATTCATCATGTGTGTTCTATAGGCTCCATAATTCATCATGTGTGCTCTGTAGGCTCCATAATTCACCATGTGTTCTGTAGGCTCCATACCTCATCATGTGTGTTCTCTAGGCTCCATACCTCATCATGTGTGTTCTGTAGGCTCCATACCTCATCATGTGTGTTCTGTAGGCTCCATACCTCATCATGTGTGTTCTTTAGGCTCCATAATTCATCATGTGTGTCCTATAGGCTCCATACCTCATCATGTGTGTTTTCAAAGCTTCATACCTCATCACGTGTGTTCTGTATGCTCCATAATTCATCATGTGTGTTCTGTAGGCTCCATACCTTATCATGTGTGATCTGTAGGCTCCATAACTCATCATGTGTGTTCTGTAGGCTCCATAATTCATCATGTGTTCTGTAGGCTTCATACCTCATTGTGTGTTTTCTGTAGGCTACATACCTCATCATGTGTGTTCTGTAGGCTCCATAATTCATCATTTGTGTTCTGTAGGCTACATACCTCATCATGTATGTTCTGTAGGCTCCATACCTCATCATGTGTGTTCTGTAGGCTCCATAATTAATCATGTGTGTTCTGTAGGCTCCATACCTCATCATGTGTGTTCTGTAGGCTCCATAATTCATCATGTGTGTTCTGTAGGCTCCATATTTCATCATGTGTGTTCTGTAGGCTCCATACCTCATCAAGTGTGATCTGTAGGCTCCATACCTCATCATGTGTGTTCTGTAGGCGCCATAATTCATCATGTGTGTTCTGTAGGGTCCATAATTCATCATGTTAGTTCTGTAGGCTCCATTCCTCATCATGTGTGTTCTGTCGGCTCCATAATTCATCATGTGTGCTCTGTAGGCTCCATAATTCATCATGTGTGTTCTGTAGGCTCCATACCTCATCATGTGTGTTCTGTAGGCTCCATAATTGATCATGTGTGTTCTGTAGGCTCCATACCTCATCATGTGTGTTCTATAGGCTCCATAATTCATCATGTGTGTTCTGTAGGCTCCATAATTCATCATGTACGTTCTGTAGGCTTCATACCTCATCATGTGTTTTCTGTAGGCTACATACCTCAACATGTGTGTTTTGTAGGCTCCATAATTCATCATGTGTGTTCTGTAGGCTCCATAATTCATCATGTGTGTTCTATAGGCTCCATACCTCATCATGTGTGTTTCAAAGGCTTCATACCTCATCATGTGTGTTCTGTATGCTCCATAATTCATCGTGTGTTCTGTAGGCTCCATACCTTATCATGTGTGTTCTGTAGGCTCCATAATTCATCATGTGTGTTCTATAGGATCCATACCTCATCATGTGTGTTCTGTAGGCTCCATAATTCATCATGTGTGTTCTGTAGGCTCCATAATTCATCATGTGTGTTCTGTAGGCTTCATAATTCATCATGTGTGTTCTATAGGCTCCATACCTCATCATGTGTGTTCTGTAGGCTCCATAATTAATCACGTGTGTTCTGTATGCTCCATAATTCATCATGTGTTCTGTAGGCTCCATACCTTATCATGTGTGTTCTGTAGGCTCCATAATTCATCATGTGTGTTCTATAGGATCCATACCTCATCATGTGTGTTCTGTAGGCTCCATACCTCATCATGTGTGTTCTGTAGGCTCCATAATTCATCATGTGTGTTCTGTAGGCTCCATACCTCATCATGTGTGTTCTATAGGCTCCATAATTCATCATGTGTGTTCTGTAGGCTCCATAATTCATCATGTGTGTTCTGTAGGCTTCATACCTCATTGTGTGTTTTCTGTAGGCTACATACCTCATCATGTGTGTTCTGTAGGCTCCATAATTCATCATGTGTGTTCTGTAGGCTCCATAATTCATCATGTGTGTTCTGTAGGCTACATACCTCATCATGTATGTTCTGTAGGCTCCATACCTCATCATGTGTGTTCTGTAGGCTCCATAATTAATCATGTGTGTTCTGTAGGCCCCATACCTCATTATGTGTGTTCTGTACGCTCCATACCTCATCAAGTGTGATCTGTAGGCTCCATACCTCATCATGTGTGTTCTGTAGGCGCCATAATTTATCATGTGTGTTCTGTAGGCTCCATAATTCATCATGTGAGTTCTGTAGGCTCCATTCCTCATCATGTGTGTTCTGTCGGCTCCATAATTCATCATGTGTGCTCTGTAGGCTCCATAATTCATCATGTGTGTTCTGTAGGCTCCATAATTCATCATGTGTGCTCTGTAGGCTCCATAATTCACCATGTGTTCTGTAGGCTCCATACCTCATCATGTGTGTTCTCTAGGCTCCATACCTCATCATGTGTGTTCTGTAGGCTCCATACCTCATCATGTGTGTTCTGTAGGCTCCATACCTCATCATGTGTGTTCTTTAGGCTCCATAATTCATCATGTGTGTTCTATAGGCTCCATAATTCATCATGTGTGCTCTGTAGGCTCCATAATTCACCATGTGTTCTGTAGGCTCCATACCTCATCATGTGTGTTCTCTAGGCTCCATACCTCATCATGTGTGTTCTGTAGGCTCCATACCTCATCATGTGTGTTCTGTAGGCTCCATACCTCATCATGTGTGTTCTTTAGGCTCCATAATTCATCATGTGTGTCCTATAGGCTCCATACCTCATCATGTGTGTTTTCAAAGCTTCATACCTCATCACGTGTGTTCTGTATGCTCCATAATTCATCATGTGTGTTCTGTAGGCTCCATACCTTATCATGTGTGATCTGTAGGCTCCATAACTCATCATGTGTGTTCTGTAGGCTCCATAATTCATCATGTGTTCTGTAGGCTTCATACCTCATTGTGTGTTTTCTGTAGGCTACATACCTCATCATGTGTGTTCTGTAGGCTCCATAATTCATCATGTGTGTTCTGTAGGCTACATACCTCATCATGTATGTTCTGTAGGCTCCATACCTCATCATGTGTGTTCTGTAGGCTCCATAATTAATCATGTGTGTTCTGTAGGCTCCATACCTCATCATGTGTGTTCTGTAGGCTCCATAATTCATCATGTGTGTTCTGTAGGCTCCATATTTCATCATGTGTGTTCTGTAGGCTCCATACCTCATCAAGTGTGATCTGTAGGCTCCATACCTCATCATGTGTGTTCTGTAGGCGCCATAATTCATCATGTGTGTTCTGTAGGGTCCATAATTCATCATGTTAGTTCTGTAGGCTCCATTCCTCATCATGTGTGTTCTGTCGGCTCCATAATTCATCATGTGTGCTCTGTAGGCTCCATAATTCATCATGTGTGTTCTGTAGGCTCCATAATTCATCATGTGTGCTCTGTAGGCTCCATACCTCATCATGTGTGTTTTCAAGGCTTCATACCTCATCACGTGTGTTCTGTATGCTCCATAATTCATCATGTGTGTTCTGTAGGCTCCATACCTTATCATGTGTGATCTGTAGGCTCCATAACTCATCATGTGTGATCTGTAGGCTCCATAACTCATCATGTGTGTTCTGTAGGCTCCTTACCTCATCATGTGTGTTCTGTAGGCTCCATACCTCATCATGTGTGTTCTGTAGGCTCCATACCTCATCATGTGTGTTCTGTAGGCTCCATAATTCATCATGTGTGTTCTATAGGCTCCATACCTCATCATGTGTGTTTTAAAGGCTTCATACCTCATCGTGTGTGTTCTGTATGCTCCATAATTCATCATGTGTGTTCTGTAGGCTCCATAACTCATCAAGTGTGATCTGTAGGCTCCTTAACTCATCATGTGTGTTCTGTAGGCTCCATAATTAATCACGTGTGTTCTGTTGGCTCCATAATTCATCATGTGTGTTCTGTAGGCTTCATACCTCATCATGTGTGTTCTGTAGGCTAAATACTTCATCATATGTGTTCTGTAGGCTCCATACCTAATCATGTGTGTTCTGTAGGCTCCATAATTCATCAAATGTGTTCTTTAGGCTCCATAATTCATCATGTGTGTTCTGTAGGCTCCATAACTCATCATGTGTGTTCTGTAGGCTTCATACCTCATCATGTGTGTTCTGTAGGCTACATACCTCATCATGTGTGTTCTTTAGTTTCCATACCTCATCATGTGTGTTCTGTATGCTCCATACCTCATCATGTGTCTTCTGTAGGCTCCATTATTGATCATGTGTGTTCTGTAGGCTCCATACCTCATCATGTGTGTTCTGTGGACTCCATAATTCATCATGTGTGTTCTGTAGGCTACATACCTCATCATGTGTGTTCTTTAGGCTCCATACCTCATCATATGTGTTCTGTAGGCTCCATAATTCATCATGTGTGTTCTGTAGACTCCATACCTCATCATGTGTGTTCTGAAGGCTCCATACCTCATCATGTGTATTCTTTAGGTTCCAAAATTCATCATGTGTGTCCTGTAGGCTCCATAATTTCTCATGTGTGTCCTGTAGGCTCCATACCTCATCATGTGTTTTCTGTAGACTCCATAATTCATCATGTGTGTTCTGTAGGCTCCATAATTCATCATGTGTGTCCTGTAGGCTCCAAAATTAATCATATGTGTCCTGTAGCCTCCATAATTCATCATTTGTGTGCTGTAGGCTCCATATCTTATCATGTTTGTTCTGTAGGCTCCATTACTCATCATGTGTGTTCTGTCGGCTCCATAATTCATCATGTGTGCTCTGTAGGCTCCATAATTCATCATGTGTGTTCTGTAGGCTCCATAATTCATCATGTGTGCTCTGTAGGCTCCATAATTCACCATGTGTTCTGTAGGCTCCATACCTCATCATGTATGTTCTCTAGGCTCCATACCTCATCATGTGTGTTCTGTAGGCTCCATACCTCATCATGTGTGTTCTGTAGGCTCCATACCTCATCATGTGTGTTCTGTAGAATCCATAATTTATCATGTGTGTTCTATAGGCTCCATACCTCATCATGTGTGTTTTCAAGGCTTCATACCTCATCACGTGTGTTCTGTATGCTCCATAATTCATCATGTTTGTTCTGTAGGCTCCATACCTTATCATGTGTGTTCTGTAGGCTCCATACCTCATCATGTGTGTTCTGTTGGCTCCATACCTCATCATGTGTGTTCTGTAGGCTCCATACCTCATCATGTGTGTTCTGTAGGCTCCATACCTCATCATGTGTGTTCTGTAGGCTCCATACCTCATCATGTGTGTTCTGTAGGCTCCATAATTCATCATGTGTGTTTTATAGGCTCCATACCTCATCATGTGTGTTTTAAAGGCTTCATACCTCATCGTGTGTGTTCTGTATGCTCCATAATTCATCATGTGTGTTCTGTAGGCTCCATAACTCATCAAGTGTGATCTGTAGGCTCCTTAAATCATGTGTGTTCTGTAGGCTCCATAATTCATCATGTGTGTTCTGTAGGCTCCATAATTCATCATGTGTGTTCTGTAGGCTTCATACCTCATCACGTGTGTTCTGTAGGCTACATACTTCATCATATGTGTTCTGTAGGCTCCATACCTCATCATGTGTGTTCTGTAGGCTCCATAATTCATCATGTGTGTTCTTTAGGCTCCATAATTCATCATGTGTGTTCTGTAGGCTCCATAATTCATCATGTGTGTTCTGTAGGCTTCATACCTCATCATGTGTGTTCTGTAGGCTACATACCTTATCATGTGTGTTCTTTAGGCTCCATACCTCATCATGTGTGTTCTGTATGCTCCATACCTCATCATGTGTCTTCTGTAGGCTCCATAATTCATAATGTGTGTTCTGTAGGCTCCATACCTCATCATGTGTGTTCTGTGGACTCCATAATTCATCATGTGTGTTCTGTAGGCTACATACCTCATCATGTGTGTTCTTTAGGCTCCCTACCTCATCATATGTGTTCTGTAGGCTCCATACCTCATCATGTGTGTTCTGTGGACTCCATAATTCATCATGTGTGTTCTGTAGGCTACATACCTCATCATGTGTGTTCTTTAGGCTCCATACCTCATCATATGTGTTCTGTAGGCTCCATAATTCATCATGTGTGTTCTGTAGACTCCATACCTCATCATGTGTGTTCTGAAGGCTCCATACCTCATCATGTGTATTCTTTAGGTTCCAAAATTCATCATGTGTGTCCTGTAGGCTCCATAATTTCTCATGTGTGTCCTGTAGGCTCCATACCTCATCATGTGTTTTCTGTAGACTCCATAATTCATCATGTGTGTTCTGTAGGCTCCATAATTCATCATGTGTGTCCTGTAGGCTCCAAAATTAATCATATGTGTCCTGTAGCCTCCATAATTCATCATTTGTGTGCTGTAGGCTCCATATCTTATCATGTTTGTTCTGTAGGCTCCATTACTCATCATGTGTGTTCTGTCGGCTCCATAATTCATCATGTGTGCTCTGTAGGCTCCATAATTCATCATGTGTGTTCTGTAGGCTCCATAATTCATCATGTGTGCTCTGTAGGCTCCATAATTCACCATGTGTTCTGTAGGCTCCATACCTCATCATGTATGTTCTCTAGGCTCCATACCTCATCATGTGTGTTCTGTAGGCTCCATACCTCATCATGTGTGTTCTGTAGGCTCCATACCTCATCATGTGTGTTCTGTAGAATCCATAATTTATCATGTGTGTTCTATAGGCTCCATACCTCATCATGTGTGTTTTCAAGGCTTCATACCTCATCACGTGTGTTCTGTATGCTCCATAATTCATCATGTTTGTTCTGTAGGCTCCATACCTTATCATGTGTGTTCTGTAGGCTCCATACCTCATCATGTGTGTTCTGTTGGCTCCATACCTCATCATGTGTGTTCTGTAGGCTCCATACCTCATCATGTGTGTTCTGTAGGCTCCATACCTCATCATGTGTGTTCTGTAGGCTCCATACCTCATCATGTGTGTTCTGTAGGCTCCATAATTCATCATGTGTGTTTTATAGGCTCCATACCTCATCATGTGTGTTTTAAAGGCTTCATACCTCATCGTGTGTGTTCTGTATGCTCCATAATTCATCATGTGTGTTCTGTAGGCTCCATAACTCATCAAGTGTGATCTGTAGGCTCCTTAAATCATGTGTGTTCTGTAGGCTCCATAATTCATCATGTGTGTTCTGTAGGCTCCATAATTCATCATGTGTGTTCTGTAGGCTTCATACCTCATCACGTGTGTTCTGTAGGCTACATACTTCATCATATGTGTTCTGTAGGCTCCATACCTCATCATGTGTGTTCTGTAGGCTCCATAATTCATCATGTGTGTTCTTTAGGCTCCAAAATTCATCATGTGTGTTCTGTAGGCTCCATAATTCATCATGTGTGTTCTGTAGGCTTCATACCTCATCATGTGTGTTCTGTAGGCTACATACCTTATCATGTGTGTTCTTTAGGCTCCATACCTCATCATTTGTGTTCTGTATGCTCCATACCTCATCATGTGTCTTCTGTAGGCTCCATAATTCATAATGTGTGTTCTGTAGGCTCCATACCTCATCATGTGTGTTCTGTGGACTCCATAATTCATCATGTGTGTTCTGTAGGCTACATACCTCATCATGTGTGTTCTTTAGGCTCCCTACCTCATCATATGTGTTCTGTAGGCTCCATAATTCATCATGTGTGTTCTGTAGACTCCATACCTCATCATGTGTGTTCTGCAGGCTCCATACCTCATCATGTGGTTCTGCTGGCTCCATACCTCATCATGTGTGTTCTGTAGGCTCCATAATTCATCATGCGTGTTCTGTAGACTCCATAAATCATAATGTGTGTTCTGTAGGCTCCATAATTCATCATGTGTGTTCAGTAGGATCCATACCTCATCATGTGTGTTCTGTAGGCTCCATAATTCATCCAGTGTGTTCTATAGGCTCCATATCTCATCATGTGTGTTCTGTAGGCTCCATAATTCGTCATGTGTGTTCTGTAGGCTCCACAATTCATCATGTGTGTCCTTCAGGCTCCAAAATTCATCATGTGTGTCCTGAAGGCTCTATAATTAATCATGTGTGTTCTGTAGGCTCCATAATTAATCATGTGTGTTCTGTAGGCTCCATACCTCATCATGTTTGTTCTTTAGGCTCCATAATTCATCATGTGTGTTCTATAGGCTCCATAATTCATCATGTGTGTTCTGTAGCTCCGTAATTCATCATGTGTGTCCTTTAGGCTCCAAAATTCATCATGTGTGTCCTGTAGGCTCCATAATTCATCAAGTGTGTCCTGTTGGCTCCCTACCTCATCATGTGTTTTCTGTAGACTCCATAATTCATCATGTGTGTTCTTTAGGCTCCATAATTCATCATGTGTGTCCTGTAGGCTCCAAAATTAAACATGTGTGTCCTGTAGGCTCAATGTGTCATTTGTGTTATGTAGGCTCCATAATTCATCATGTGTGTTCTGTAAGCTCAATAGTTCATCATGTGTGTCCTTTAGGCTCCATACCTCATCATGTGTGTTCTGTAGCTCCATAACTCATCATGTGTGTTCTATAGGCTCCATAATTCATCATGTGTGTTCTGTAGCTCCGTAATTCATCATGTGTGTTCTGTAGGCTCCAAAATTCATCATGTGTGTCCTGTAGGCTCCATAATTCATCATGTGTTTGCTGTAGGCTCCATATCTTATCATGTTTGCTCTGTAGGCTCCATACCTCATCATGTGTATTCTTTAGGCTCCATAATTCATCATGTGTGTTCTGTAAGCTCAATAGTTCATCATGTGTGTCCTTTAGGCTCCATACCTCATCATGTGTTTTCCGTAGGCTCCATAATTCATCATGTGTGTCCTGTAGGCGCCAAAATTCATCATGTGTGTCCTGTAGGCTCCATAATTCATCATGTGTGTTCTGTAGCTCCGTAATTCATCATGTGTGTCCTGTAGGCTCCAAAATTCATCATGAGTGTCCTGTAGGCTCCATAATTCATCAAGTGTGTCCTGTTGGCTCCCTACCTCATCATGTGTTTTCTGTAGACTCCATAATTCATCATGTGTGTTCTTTAGGCTCCATAATTCATCATGTGTGTCCTGTAGGCTCCAAAATTAAACATGTGTGTCCTGTAGGCTCCATAATTCATCATGTGTGTTCTGTAAGCTCAATAGTTCATCATGTGTGTCCTTTAGGCTCCATACCTCATCATGTGTGTTCTGTAGCTCCATAACTCATCATGTGTGTCCTTAAGGCTCCATACCTCATCATGTGTGTTCTATAGGCTCCATAATTCATCATGTGTGTTCTGTAGCTCCGTAATTCATCATGTGTGTCCTGTAGGCTCCAAAATTCATCATGTGTGTCCTGTAGGCTCCATAATTCATCAAGTGTGTCCTGTTGGCTCCCTACCTCATCATGTGTTTTCTGTAGACTCCATAATTCATCATGTGTGTTCTTTAGGCTCCATAATTCATCAAGTGTGTCCTGTTGGCTCCCTACCTCATCATGTGTTTTCTGTAGACTCCATAATTCATCATGCGTGTTCTTTAGGCTCCATAATTCATCATGTGTGTCCTGTAGGCTCCAAAATTAAACATGTGTGTCCTGTAGGCTCCATAATTCATCAAGTGTGTCCTGTTGGCTCCCTACCTCATCATGTGTTTTCTGTAGACTCCATAATTCATCATGTGTGTTCTTTAGGCTCCATAATTCATCATGTGTTTTCTGTAGACTCCATAATTCATCATGTGTGTTCTTTAGGCTCCATAATTCATCATGTGTGTCCTGTAGACTCCATAATTCATCATGTGTGTTCTTTAGGCTCCATAATTCATCATGTGTTTTCTGTAGACTCCATAATTAATCATGTGTGTTCTTTAGGCTCCATAATTCATCATGTGTGTCCTGTAGGCTCCAAAATTAAACATGTGTGTCCTGTAGGCTCAATGTGTCATTTGTGTTATGTAGGCTCCATAATTCATCATGTGTGTTCTGTAGACTCCATACCTCATCTTGTGTGTTCTGCAGGCTCCATATCACATCATGTGTGTTCTGTAGGCTCCTTAATTCATCATGTGTTTTCTGTAGACTCCATACCTCATCATGTGTGTTCTGTAGACTCCATACCTCATCATGTGTGTTCTGCAGGCTCCATACCTCATCATGTGGTTCTGCTGGCTCCATACCTCATCATGTGTGTTCTGTAGGCTCCATAATTCATCATGCGTGTTCTGTAGACTCCATAAATCATAATGTGTGTTCTGTAGGCTCCATAATTCATCATGTGTGTTCAGTAGGATCCATACCTCATCATGTGTGTTCTGTAGGCTCCATAATTCATCATGTGTGTTCTATAGGCTCCATATCTCATCATGTGTGTTCTGTAGGCTCCATAATTCATCATGTGTGTTCTGTAGGCTCCACAATTCATCATGTGTGTCCTTCACGCTCCAAAATTCATCATGTGTGTCCTGTAGGCTCTATAATTAATCATGTGTGTTCTGTAGGCTCCATAATTCGTCATGTGTGTTCTGTAGGCTCCATACCTCATCATGTGTGTTCTTTAGGCTCCATAATTCATCATGTGTGTTCTATAGGCTCCATAATTCATCATGTGTGTTCTGTAGCTCCGTAATTCATCATGTGTGTCCTGTAGGCTCCAAAATTCATCATGTGTGTCCTGTAGGCTCCATAATTCATCAAGTGTGTTCTGTAGGCTCCGTAATTCATCATGTGTGTTCTGTAGCTCCGTAATTCATCATGTGTGTCCTGTAGGCTCCAAAATTCATCATGTGTGTCCTGTAGGCTCCATAATTCATCAAGTGTGTTCTGTAGGCTCCGTAATTCATCATGTGTGTCCTGTAGGCTCCAAAATTAAACATGTGTGTCCTGTAGGCTCCATAATTCATCATGTGTGTTCTGTAAGATCAATAGTTCATCATGTGTGTTCTGTAGGCTTCATACCTCATCATGTGTTTTCTGTAGACTCCATAATTCATCATGTGTGTTCTGTAGGCTCCATATCTCATCATGTGTGTTCTGTTGGCTCCATAATTCATCTTGTGTGTTCTGTAGGCTCCATATCTCATCATGTGTGTTCTGTAGCTCCGTAATTCATCATGTGTGTCCTGTAGGCTCCAAAATTCATCATGTGTGTCCTGTAGGCTCCATAATTCATCAAGTGTGTCCTGTTGGCTCCCTACCTCATCATGTGTTTTCTGTAGACTCCATAATTCATCATGTGTGTTCTTTAGAATCCAAAATTAAACATGTGTGTCCTGTAGGCTCAATGTGTCATTTGTGTTATGTAGGCTCCATAATTCATCATGTGTGTTCTGTAGACTCCATACCTCATCTTGTGTGTTCTGCAGGCTCCATATCACATCATGTGTGTTCTGTAGGCTCCTTAATTCATCATGTGTTTTCTGTAGACTCCATACCTCATCATGTGTGTTCTGTAGACTCCATACCTCATCATGTGTGTTCTGCAGGCTCCATACCTCATCATGTGGTTCTGCTGGCTCCATACCTCATCATGTGTGTTCTGTAGGCTCCATAATTCATCATGCGTGTTCTGTAGACTCCATAAATCATAATGTGTGTTCTGTAGGCTCCATAATTCATCATGTGTGTTCAGTAGGATCCATACCTCATCATGTGTGTTCTGTAGCTCCATAACTCATCATGTGTGTTCTATAGGCTCCATAATTCATCATGTGTGTTCTGTAGCTCCGTAATTCATCATGTGTGTTCTGTAGGCTCCATAATTCATCATGTGTGTCCTGTAGGCTCCAAAATTCATCATGTGTGTCCTGTAGGCTCCATAATTCATCATGTGTTTGCTGTAGGCTCCATATCTTATCATGTTTGCTCTGTAGGCTCCATACCTCATCATGTGTATTCTTTAGGCTCCATAATTCATCATGTGTGTTCTGTAAGCTCAATAGTTCATCATGTGTGTCCTTTAGGCTCCATACCTCATCATGTGTTTTCCGTAGGCTCCATAATTCATCATGTGTGTCCTGTAGGCGCCAAAATTCATCATGTGTGTCCTGTAGGCTCCATAATTCATCATGTGTGTTCTGTAGCTCCGTAATTCATCATGTGTGTCCTGTAGGCTCCAAAATTCATCATGAGTGTCCTGTAGGCTCCATAATTCATCAAGTGTGTCCTGTTGGCTCCCTACCTCATCATGTGTTTTCTGTAGACTCCATAATTCATCATGTGTGTTCTTTAGGCTCCATAATTCATCATGTGTGTCCTGTAGGCTCCAAAATTAAACATGTGTGTCCTGTAGGCTCCATAATTCATCATGTGTGTTCTGTAAGCTCAATAGTTCATCATGTGTGTCCTTTAGGCTCCATACCTCATCATGTGTGTTCTGTAGCTCCATAACTCATCATGTGTGTCCTTAAGGCTCCATACCTCATCATGTGTGTTCTATAGGCTCCATAATTCATCATGTGTGTTCTGTAGCTCCGTAATTCATCATGTGTGTCCTGTAGGCTCCAAAATTCATCATGTGTGTCCTGTAGGCTCCATAATTCATCAAGTGTGTCCTGTTGGCTCCCTACCTCATCATGTGTTTTCTGTAGACTCCATAATTCATCATGTGTGTTCTTTAGGCTCCATAATTCATCAAGTGTGTCCTGTTGGCTCCCTACCTCATCATGTGTTTTCTGTAGACTCCATAATTCATCATGCGTGTTCTTTAGGCTCCATAATTCATCATGTGTGTCCTGTAGGCTCCAAAATTAAACATGTGTGTCCTGTAGGCTCCATAATTCATCAAGTGTGTCCTGTTGGCTCCCTACCTCATCATGTGTTTTCTGTAGACTCCATAATTCATCATGTGTTTTCTGTAGACTCCATAATTCATCATGTGTGTTCTTTAGGCTCCATAATTCATCATGTGTGTCCTGTAGACTCCATAATTCATCATGTGTGTTCTTTAGGCTCCATAATTCATCATGTGTTTTCTGTAGACTCCATAATTAATCATGTGTGTTCTTTAGGCTCCATAATTCATCATGTGTGTCCTGTAGGCTCCAAAATTAAACATGTGTGTCCTGTAGGCTCAATGTGTCATTTGTGTTATGTAGGCTCCATAATTCATCATGTGTGTTCTGTAGACTCCATACCTCATCTTGTGTGTTCTGCAGGCTCCATATCACATCATGTGTGTTCTGTAGGCTCCTTAATTCATCATGTGTTTTCTGTAGACTCCATACCTCATCATGTGTGTTCTGTAGACTCCATACCTCATCATGTGTGTTCTGCAGGCTCCATACCTCATCATGTGGTTCTGCTGGCTCCATACCTCATCATGTGTGTTCTGTAGGCTCCATAATTCATCATGCGTGTTCTGTAGACTCCATAAATCATAATGTGTGTTCTGTAGGCTCCATAATTCATCATGTGTGTTCAGTAGGATCCATACCTCATCATGTGTGTTCTGTAGGCTCCATAATTCATCATGTGTGTTCTATAGGCTCCATATCTCATCATGTGTGTTCTGTAGGCTCCATAATTCATCATGTGTGTTCTGTAGGCTCCACAATTCATCATGTGTGTCCTTCACGCTCCAAAATTCATCATGTGTGTCCTGTAGGCTCTATAATTAATCATGTGTGTTCTGTAGGCTCCATAATTCATCATGTGTGTTCTGTAGGCTCCATACCTCATCATGTGTGTTCTTTAGGCTCCATAATTCATCATGTGTGTTCTATAGGCTCCATAATTCATCATGTGTGTTCTGTAGCTCCGTAATTCATCATGTGTGTCCTGTAGGCTCCAAAATTCATCATGTGTGTCCTGTAGGCTCCATAATTCATCAAGTGTGTTCTGTAGGCTCCGTAATTCATCATGTGTGTTCTGTAGCTCCGTAATTCATCATGTGTGTCCTGTAGGCTCCAAAATTCATCATGTGTGTCCTGTAGGCTCCATAATTCATCAAGTGTGTTCTGTAGGCTCCGTAATTCATCATGTGTGTCCTGTAGGCTCCAAAATTAAACATGTGTGTCCTGTAGGCTCCATATCTCATCATGTGTGTTCTGTAGCTCCGTAATTCATCATGTGTGTCCTGTAGGCTCCAAAATTCATCATGTGTGTCCTGTAGGCTCCATAATTCATCAAGTGTGTCCTGTTGGCTCCCTACCTCATCATGTGTTTTCTGTAGACTCCATAATTCATCATGTGTGTTCTTTAGAATCCAAAATTAAACATGTGTGTCCTGTAGGCTCAATGTGTCATTTGTGTTATGTAGGCTCCATAATTCATCATGTGTGTTCTGTAGACTCCATACCTCATCTTGTGTGTTCTGCAGGCTCCATATCACATCATGTGTGTTCTGTAGGCTCCTTAATTCATCATGTGTTTTCTGTAGACTCCATACCTCATCATGTGTGTTCTGTAGACTCCATACCTCATCATGTGTGTTCTGCAGGCTCCATACCTCATCATGTGGTTCTGCTGGCTCCATACCTCATCATGTGTGTTCTGTAGGCTCCATAATTCATCATGCGTGTTCTGTAGACTCCATAAATCATAATGTGTGTTCTGTAGGCTCCATAATTCATCATGTGTGTTCAGTAGGATCCATACCTCATCATGTGTGTTCTGTAGGCTCCATAATTCATCATGTGTGTTCTGTAGGCTCCATATCTCATCATGTGTGTTCTGTAGGCTCCATAATTCATCATGTGTGTTCTGTAGGCTCCATAATTCATCATGTGTGTCCTTCAGGCTCCAAAATTCATCATGTGTGTCCTGTAGGCTCTATAATTAATCATGTGTGTTCTTTAGGCTCCATAATTCATCATGTGTGTTCTGTAGGCTCCATACCTCATCATGTGTGTTCTTTAGGCTCCATAATTCATCATGTGTGTTCTGTAGGCTCCATAATTTATCATGTGTGTCCTGTAGGCTCCAAAATTCATCATGTGTGTCCTGTAGGCTCCATAATTCATCATGTGTGTTCTGTAGCCTCCATATCTTATCATGTTTGTTCTGTAGGCTCCATACCTCATCATGTGTATTCTTTAGGCTCCATAATTCATCATGTGTGTTCTGTAAGCTCAATAGTTCATCATGTGTGTCCTTTAGGCTCCATACCTCATCATGTGTTTTCTGTAGGCTCCATAATTCATCATGTGTGTCCTGTAGGCTCCAAAATTCATCATGTGTGTCCTGTAGCCTCCATAATTCATCATGTGTGTTCTGTAGCTCCATAATTCATCATGTGTGTCCTGTAGGCTCCATAATTCATCATGTGTGTTCTGTAAGCTCAATAGTTCATCATGTGTGTCCTGTAGGCTCCATACCTCATCATGTGTGTTCTGTAGCTCCATAACTCATCATGTGTGTCCTTAAGGCTCCATAATTCATCATGTGTGTTCTATAGGCTCCATAATTCATCATGTGTGTTCTGTAGCTCCGTAATTCATCATGTGTGTCCTGTAGGCTCCAAAATTCATCATGTGTGTCCTGTAGGCTCCATAATTCATCATGTGTGTCCTTAAGGCTCCATAATTCATCATGTGAATTCTATAGGCTCCATAATTCATCATGTGTGTTCTGTAGCTCCGTAATTCATCATGTGTGTCCTGTAGGCTCCAAAATTCATCATGTGTGTCCTGTAGGCTCCATAATTCATCAAGTGTGTCCTGTTGGCTCCCTACCTCATCATGTGTTTTCTGTAGACTCCATAATTCATCATGTGTGTTCTTTAGGCTCTATAATTCATCATGTGTGTCCTGTAGGCTCCAAAATTAAACATGTGTGTCCTGTAGGCTCAATGTGTCATTTGTGTTATGTAGGCTCCTTAATTCATCATGTGTTTTCTGTAGACTCCATACCTCATCATGTGTGTTCTGTAGACTCCATACCTCATCATGTGTGTTCTGCAGGCTCCATACCTCATCATGTGGTTCTGCTGGCTCCATACCTCATCATGTGTGTTCTGTAGGCTCCATAATTCATAATGTGTGTTCTGTAGGCTCCATAATTCATCATGTGTGTTCAGTAGGATCCATACCTCATCATGTGTGTTCTGTAGGCTCCATAATTCATCATGCGTGTTCTGTAGGCTCCATATCTCATCATGTGTGTTCTGTATGCTCCATAATTCATCATGTGTGTTCTGGAGGCTCCACAATTCATCATGTGTGTCCTTCAGGCTCCAAAATTCATCATGTGTGTCCTGTAGGCTCTATAATTAATCATGTGTGTTCTGTAGATTCCATAATTCATCATGTGTGTTCTGTAGGCTCCATACCTCATCATGTGTGTTCTTTAGGCTCCATAATTCATCATGTGTGTAATGCAGGCTCCAAAATGCAACATGTGTGTCCTGTAGGCTCCATAATTCATCATGTGTGTTATGTAGGCTCCATAATTCATCATGTGTTTCCCGTAGGCTCCATAATTCATCATGTGTGTTCTGTAGGCTCCATAATTCATCATGTGTGTTCTGCAGGCTCCATAATTCATCATGTGTGTTCTGTAAGCTCCATAATTCATCATGTGTGTTCTGTAGGCTCCATACCACATCATGTGTGTTCTGTTGGCTCCATAATTCATCATGTGTGTTCTGGAAGGCTCCATATCTCATCATGTGTGTTCTGTAGGCTCCATACCTCATCATGTGTGTTCTTTAGGCTCCATAATTCATCATGTGTGTTCTGTAGGCTCCATAATTCATCATGTGTGTAATGCAGGCTCCAAAATTCAACATGTGTGTCCTGTAGGCTCCATAATTCATCATGTGTGATATGTAGGCTCCATAATTCATCATGTGTTTCCCGTAGGCTCCATAATTCGTCAGGTGTGTTCTGTAGGCTCCATAATTCATCATGTGTGTTCTGTAGACTCCATAATTTATCATGTGTGTCCTGTAGGCTCCAAAATTCATCATGTGTGTCCTGTAGGCTCCATAATTCATCATGTGTTCTGTAGGCTCCATAACTCATCATGTGAGTTCTGTTGGCTCTATTATTCATCATGTGTGTTCTGAAGGCTCCATATCTCATCATGTGTATTCTGTAGGCTCCATACCTCATCATGTGTATTCTTTAGGCTCCATAATTCATCATGTGTGTTCTATAGGCTCCATAATTCATCATGTGTGTCCTGTTGGCTCCAAAATTCAACATGTAAGTCCTGTAGGCTCCATAATTCATCATGTGTGTTATGTAGGCTCCATAATTCATCATGTGTGTTCTGTAGGCTCCATAATTCATCATGTGTGTCCTTCAGGCTCCAAAATTCATCATGTGTGTCCTGTAGGCTCTATAATTGTTCATGTGTGTTCTGTAGGCTCCATAATTCATCATGTGTGTTCTGTAGGCTCCATACCTCATCATGTGTGTTCTGTAGGCTCCATACCTCATCATGTGTTTTCTGTAGACTCCATAATTCATCATGTGTGTTCTGTAGGCTCCATATCTCATCATGTGTGTTCTGTTGGCTCCATAATTCATCATGTGTTTTCTGTAGACTCCATAATTCATCATGTGTGTTCTGTAGGCTCCATATCTCATCATGTGTGTTCTGTAGGCTCCATGCCGCCTCTACACTCTAACCACTAGGCTACCTGCCGCCACTCCACTCTAACCACTAGGCTACCTGCCTCCTCTATATTCTAACCACTAGGCTACCTGCTCTAAAAACTAGGCTACCTGCCGCCTCTACACTCTAACCGCTAGTCTACCTGCCACCTCTACACTCCAACCAATAGGCTACCTGCCGCCTCTACACTCTAACCACTAGGTTTCCTGCCGCCTCTACAGTCTCACCACTAGTCTACCTGCCACCTCTACACTCTAACCACTAGGCTACCTGCCGCCTCTACACTCTAACCACTTGGATACCTGCCTCCTCTACACTCTAACCACTAATCTACCTGCTGCCTCTACACTTTAACCACTAGGCTACCTGCAGCCTCTACACTATAACCACTAGGCTACCTGCCGCCTCTACACTCTAACCACTAGGCTACCTGTCGCCCTTCCACTCTAACCACTAGGTTTCCTGCCGCATCTACACTCTAACCACTAGGCTACCTGCCGCCATTCCACTCTAACCACTAGGCTACCTGCCGCCTCTACACTCTAACCACTAGGCTACCTGCCGCCTCTACACTCTAACCACTAGGCTACCTGCCGCCTCTACACTCTAACCACTAGGCTACCTGCCGCCTCTACACTCTAACCACTAGGTTTCCTGCCACCTCTACAGTCTCACCACTAGTCTACCTGCCACCTCTACACTCTAACCACTAGGCTACCTGCCGCCTCTACACTCTAACCACTTGGATACCTGCCTCCTCTACACTCTAACCACTAAGCTACCTGCTGCCTCTACACTTTAACCACAAGGCTACCTGCAGCCTCTACACTATAACCACTAGGCTACCTGCTGCCTCTACACTCTAACCACTAGGCTACCTGTCGCCCTTCCACTCTAACCACTAGGTTTCCTGCCGCATCTACACTCTAACCACTAGGCTACCTGCCGCCATTCCACTCTAACCACTAGGCTACCTGCCGCCTCTACACTCTAACCACTTGGATACCTGCCGCCTCTACACTCTAACCACTAAGCTACCTGCTGCCTCTACACTCTAACCACTAGCCTACCTGCCACCTCTACACTCTAACCACTAGGCAACCTGCCGCCCTTCCACTCTAACCACTAGGCTACCTGCCGCCTCTACACTCTAACCACTAGGCTACCTGCCGCCTCTACACTCTAACCACAAGGCTACCTGCCGCCTCTACACTCTAACCACTAGGCTACCTGCCATAAGCCTCTACACTCTAACCACTAGGCTACCTGTCGCCCTTCCACTCTAACCACTAGGCTTCCTGCCGCATCTACACTCTAACCACTAGGCTACCTGCCGCCATTCCACTCTAACCACTAGGCTACCTGCCGCCTCTACACTCTAACCACTAGTTTACCTGCCGCCTCTACACTCTAACCACTAAGCTACCTGCCGCCTCTACACTCTAACCACTAGGCTACCTGCCGCCCCTCCACTCTAATCGCTAGGCTACCTGCCGCCTCTACACTCTAACCACTAGGCTACCTGCCGCCTCTACACTCTAACCACTAGTCTACCTGCCGCCCCTACACTCTAACCACTAGTCTACCTGCCGCCACTCCACTCTAACCACTAGGCTACCTGCCGCCTCTATACTCTAACCACTAGGCTACCTGCCGCCTCTACACTCTAACCACTAGGCTACCTGCTCTAAAAACTAGGCTACCTGCCGCCTCTACACTCTAACCACTAGGCTACCTGCCGCCCCTGCACTCTAACCACTAGGCTACCTGCCGCCTCTACACTCTAACCTCTACAAATTGGAGACCTTTTAAATGTGATTAAGGGTTTTAGGGATGATTAAATGTAATACATATAGAAACAAACCTCCAGTAGAATATATTATGTTTTACAACCGATACTGGATAAATGGTCTGGTCCCGCTTCGTATCTGGGTTGATGATCTGCTGCTACTCAATATTTATTTTTGGCTTAACTACATGTTATCTTCTTATAATATGTCACCTAATAGGATTTAGAGAGATAGAGAGAGGTAGAGATAGAAGAAGAGAGAGCGATATTGAAAGAGAGAGAGAGAGCGAGAAAGAGAGAGAGAGAGCGAGACAGAGAGAGAGAGACAGAGAGAGAGAGGGAGAGAGACAGAGAGAGAGAGGGAGAGAGACAGAGAGAGAGACAGAGAGAGAGAAAGAGACAGAGAGAGAGACAGAGAGAGAAAGAGAGAGAGAGAGAGAGAAAGAGAGAGAGAGAGAGAGAGAGAGAGAGAGAGAGAGAGAGAGAGAAAGAGAGAGAGAAGGAGACAGAGAGAGAGACAGAGAGAGAAAGAGAGAGAGAGCGAGAAAGAAAGAGAGAGAGAGAGAGAGGGATATAGAAAGAGAGAGAGAGAAAGAGAGAGAGAGAGAGAGAGAGGGATATAGAAAGAGAGAGAGAGAGAAAGAGAGAGAGAGACAGAGAAATAGAGGGAGAGAGAGAGACAGAGATAGAGAGAGTGAGAGAGAGAGAGAAAGAGAGAGAGAGAGAGGGATATAGAAAGAGAGAGAGAGAGAGAAAGAGAGAGAAAGACAGAGAGAGAGTCGTAGCCCTGGATTCTGATCACCACATTAGAGAGATTATTTTGTCTTATTTCAACATTCATATTAATCAAGACTAGACAGGCCTATTCCCGGTTCTCTGTCTGACAGTTATTTAAGAGTTATTCCGGTTCCCACAGGGGGAAAGAAACCGGGAGGCGCTGTAGAGCCCGTCAGTGAGGCGCTGCAGAGTCCGTCCTTGAGGCGCTGTAGAGCCCGTCAGTGAGGCGCTGTAGAGCCCGTCAGTGAGGCGCTGTAGAGCCCGTCAGTGAGGCGCTGTAGAGCCCGTCAGTGAGGCGCTGTAGAGCCCGTCAGTGAGGCGCTGTAGAGCCCGTCAGTGAGGCGCTGTAGAGCCCGTCAGTGAGTCTGAGCGTCGGAGGCTACGGTATAAACGCGATTCACAGCAGAGCGAAAACGGGCTGATCTGAACGCCTCTTTTCATTCCTTCCTTTCCTCTCAGCCAGCCGCAATGCGAGACCAGACCGGAGACCAGACCCATGATATCTCTCACACAACGCCACTGAAACTAGGAGGAATAAACTGATTAATAAAATAAAAGAAGAAGACATTTTTAATAAAAAGGAATAGACGGGAGAGATGGAGCCCGTTGGCTCGTTTCTTCCCGGTAAAACCGGTACTTCGCATTTCGATCCGGTGGCTTTTGTCAAACGGCCGAGAACCATCCTCAGACTACTGTGCTGGGTGAGCGACAAATCAACGAGACTCGTATGTATGTGTGTAGTCTACTTTAGGCCTGAATGTATAAATATATATATATATATATATAATGTCTATAATGTCTATAAATGTATATATATATAATGTCTATAATGTCTATAGAAACATAACCCGTCGCTGTAATATTTGGCTGTGCGTCATCCGTGTTTTGTTTTTAATTCTGCATCAATGGAGGGATTGTGTTTTTTCTTCTTCTTCTTCTTCTTCCCCCATTGTCATCCTCCGTATCCAGGGGGGATTAGGTAAAAAAAACCATCAAAACCAAACATGGAGGGAAGTATCACGATCCCTTTATTCCTTAATAATAAATAATTTAAAAAAGGGGGGGTAATGTAGTCTGGCCTATCTGGTTTATGGTTTATAATAACCCGGAGGGGGGTAATGTAGTCTGGCCAAGCTGGTTTATGGTTTATAATAACCGGGGGTGGGTAATGTAGTCTGGCCTAGCTGGTTTATGGTTTATAATAACATGGGGGGGTAATGTAGTCTGGCCTAGCTGGTTTATGGTTTATAATAACCCGGGGTGGGGGTAATGTAGTCTGGCCTATCTGGTTTATGGTTTATAATAACCCAGGGGGGGTAATGTCGTCTGGCCTAGCTGGTTTATGGTTTATAATAACCCAGGGGGGGCAATGTTGTCTGGCCTAGCTGGTTTATGGTTTATAATAACGCAGGAGGGGGTAATCTATTCTGGCCTAGCTGGTTTATTGTTTATAATAACCCAAGGGGGGGTAATGTAGTCTGGCCTAGCTGGTTTATGGTTTTTAATGACCCAGGGGTGGGGTAATGTAGTCTGGCCTAGCTGGTTTATGGTTTATAATGACCCAGGGGGGTAATGTAGTCTGGCCTAGCTGGTTTGTGGTTTATAATAACCCAGTGGGGGTAATGTAGTCTGGCCTAGCTGGTTTATGGTTTATAATGACACAGGGGGGGTAATGTAGACTGGCCTAGCTGGTTTATGGTTTATAATAACCCATGGGGGGTAATGTAGTCTGGCCTAGCTGGTTTATGGTTTATTATAACCCAGGGGTGGGGTAATGTAGTCTGGCCTAGCTGGTTTATGGTTTATAATAACCCAGGGGGGGTAATGTAGTCTGGCCTAGCTTGTTTATGGTTTATAATGAACCGGGGGGGTAATGTAGTCTGGCCTAGCTGGTTTATGGTTTATAATGACCCGGGGGTGGGTAATGTAGTCTGGCCTAGCTGGTTTATGGTTTATAATAACACGGGGGGGGTAATGTAGTCTGGCCTAGCTGGTTTATGGTTTATAATGACCCGGGGGGGGGTTAATGTAGTCTGGCCTATCTGGTTTATAATAACACAGGGGGGGTAATGTCGTCTGGCCTAGCTGGTTTATGGTTTATAATAACCCGGGGGGGGCAATGTAGTCTGGCACAGCTGGTTTATGGTTTATAATAACCCAGGGTGAGGGTAATGTAGTCTGGCCTAGCTTGTTTATGGTTTATAATGACCCGGGGGTGGTAATGTAGTCTGGCCTAGCTGGTTTGTGGTTTATAATGACCCGGGGGGGGTAATGTAGTCTGGCCTAGCTGGTTTATGGTTTATAATAACCCAGGGGGGTAATGTAGTCTGGCCTAGCTTGTTTATGGTTTATAATGAACCGGGGGGGTAATGTAGTCTGGCCTAGCTGGTTTATGGTTTATAATGACCGGGGGTGGGTAATGTAGTCTGGCCTATCTGGTTTATGGTTTATTATAACATGGGAGGGGGTAATGTAGTCTGGCCTAGCTGGTTTATGGTTTATAATAACCCGGGGGGGGGTAATGTAGTCTGACCTATCTTGTTTA
The DNA here is from genome assembly GCF_905237065.1 of Salmo salar. Lineage (NCBI taxonomy): Eukaryota > Metazoa > Chordata > Actinopteri > Salmoniformes > Salmonidae > Salmo > Salmo salar. The sequence continues at coordinate 2,578,094 of NC_059453.1, forward strand.
TGGTTTATAATAACCCAGGGGGGGTAATGTCTTCTGGCCTAGCTGGTTTATGGTTTATAATAACCCGGGGGGGGCAATGTTGTCTGGCCTATCTGGTTTATGGTTTATAATAACCCAGGGGGGGTAATGTAGTCTGGCCTAGCTTGTTTATGGTTTATAATAACCCGGGGGGGGGTAATGTAGTCTGGCCTAGCTGGTTTATGGTTTATAATAACCCGCTGGGGGGGTAATCTATTCTGGCATAGCTGGTTTATTGTTTATAATAACCCAGGGGGGGTAATGTAGTCTGGCCTAGCTGGTTTATGGTTTTATAATGACCGGGGGATGGGGTAATGTAGTCTGGCCTAGCTGGTTTATGGTTTATAATGACCCGGGGGGGGGTAATGTAGTCTGGCCTATCTGGTTTATGGTTTATTATAACCCAGGAGGGGGTAATGTAGTCTGGCCTAGCTGGTTTATGGTTTATAATAACCCAGTGGGGGTAATGTAGTCTGGCCTAGCTTGTTTATGGTTTATAATAACCCGGAGGGGGGGTAATGTAGTCTGGCCTAGCTGGTTTATGGTTTATAATGACCTGGGGGGGTAATGTAGTCTGGCCTAGCTGGTTTATGGTTTTTAATAACCATGGGTGGGGTAATGTAGTCTGGCCTAGCTGGTTTATGGTTTATAATAACCCGGGGTGGGGGTAATGTAGTCTGGCCTATCTGGTTTATGGTTTATAATAACCCAGGGGGGGTAATGTCGTCTGGCCTAGCTTGTTTATGGTTTATAATGACCCAGGGGGGGCAATGTTGTCTGGCCTAGCTGGTTTATGGTTTATAATAACGCTGGGGGGGTAATCTATTCTGGCCTAGCTGGTTTATTGTTTATAATAACCCAAGGGGGGGTAATGTAGTCTGGCCAAGCTGGTTTATGGTTTTAATAACCCAGGGAGGGGGTAATGTAGTCTGGCCTAACTGGTTTATGGTTGATAATGACCCGGGGGGGGTAATGTAGTCTGGCCTAGCTGGTTTGTGGTTTATAATAACCCAGGGGGGGGTAATGTAGTCTGGCCTAGCTGGTTTATGGTTTATAATAACACAAGGGGGGGGTAATGTAGTCTGGCCTAGCTGGTTTATGGTTTATAATGACCCATTGGGGGGGTAATGTAGTCTGGCCTAGCTGGTTTATGGTTTTTAATGACCCAGGGATGGGGTAATGTAGTCTGGCCAAGCTGGTTTATGGTTTATAATGACCCAGGGAGGGGGGGTAATGTAGTCTGGCCTAACTGGTTTATGGTTGATAATGACCCGGGGGGGGTAATGTAGTCTGGCCTAGCTGGTTTATGGTTTATAATAACCAAGGGGGGGTAATGTAGTCTGGCCTAGCTGGTTTATGGTTTATAATAACACGGGGGGGGTAATGTAGTCTGGCCTAGCTGGTTTATGGTTTATAATGACCCAGGGAGGAGGGGTAATGTAGTCTGGCCTAACTGGTTTATGGTTTATAATGACCCAGGGGTTGGGGGGTAATGTAGTCTGGCCTAGCTGGTTTATTATAACCCGGGGGGGGTAATGTAGTCTTTCCTGGCTGGTTTATGGTTTATAATTACACAAGGGGGGGGGGGTAATGTAGTAGACTGTATCCTGTAGTTTATAACTGTTTGCTAGCTTAACGATTCCAATAGGAATTACACATCACATTGCAGCATAATGGGATTTACGGTTCGGGTTGAAAAACATTCTGGTAAATTTCACAGGTTTTCCAGAAATCCTGGTTGGAAGATCACTGGGAAATATTTTGGGAACGTTCGTGGAATTCTGCCACACAACTTGCAGGCCCGACGTGCCCGACGTGGCCTGTAAACCATGAGTTTCAGACCTGCTGTATAAGGTCCCGACGTGGCCTGTAAACCATGAGTTTCAGGCCCTGCTGTATAAGGTCCCGACGTGGCCAGTAAACCATGAGTTTCAGACCCTGCTGTATAAGGTCCCGACGTGGCCTGTAAACCATGAGTTTCAGGCCCTGCTGTATAAGGTCCTGACGTGGCCAGTAAACCATGAGTTTCAGGCCGTTGTATAAGGCCCCGACGTGGCCTGTAAACCATGAGTTTCAGGCCCTGTTGTATAAGGCCCCGATGTGGCCTGTAAACCATGAGTTTCAGGCCCTGCTGTATAAGGTCCCGACGTGGCCTGTAAACCATGAGATTCAGGCCCTGCTGTATAAGGCCCCGATGTGGCCTGTAAACCATGAGTTTCAGGCCCTGCAGTATAAGGCCCCGACGTGGCCTGTAAACCATGAGTTTCAGGCCCTGCTGTATAAGGCCCCGACGTGGCCTGTAAACCATGAGTTTCAGGGTGAAGGCCAACAGAACTGAAAATCAACGAAGTCAACAACCATTTTCTCTCCGTTACTAAAAACAAACATATACAGTCATGGGATGCAACCGTTAGATTCAATCGAAAAGGCAAGTCACGCTGGGAAATTATTGGAGGCTTAGTGGGGGGCGATAAACCGAAGTAAACATTACAACATCAACAACAACAACAACAACGACTCCTGTTGAGGTGTAACTGCTATTTAAGATTCTAAACTACATTATTGTAGGTCGTTGGTTTTTTACAGTGCAGTAACGTGTGTGTGTGTGTGTGTGTGTGTGTGTGTGTGTGTGTGTGTGTGTGTGTGTGTGTGTGTGTGTGTGTGTGTGTTTTCAAGTGTTGGTGTAAATTATTATTTATTAATTATTATTAAATTATTATTTTTATTTTTTTAAGTCCTACTGCTCAGTAAATATTATTGATCTCCGAACTAACTTTTTCTACTGAATGACTCTCCCCCTCTACTCTCTCTCCTCTCCCCCTCTACTCTCTCTCCTCTCCTCTCCCCTTCTACTCTCTCTCCTCTCCTCCCTCTCTCCTCTCTCCTCTCCTCTCTCTCCCTTCCTCTCTCTCCTCTCTCCCCCTCCCTCTCCTCTCTCCCCTCTCTCCTCTCTCCTCTCTCTCCCTTCCTCTCTCTCCTCTCCTCTCTTTCTCCCTGCTCTCCCTCACCTCTCACCCTCCCTCCCTCTCCCTCCTGTCTCGCCCTGCCTCTCCCTCCCAAAATTGCCAAAAGATCAATGTTACAGCTGTATTGAATCATATCCCTATGAGTAATTAACTAGTCGTTTTCTCTCCTCCAGGTAGTGTTCAGCTGTATAGTAATTCATTAAATGTGATGTCTCTCCTCCAGGTATTCTCTATGGTACTGTTCAGCTGTATAGTAATTTAAAGGTAATGTCTCTCCACCAGGTATTCTCTACGGTCGTGTTCAGCTGTATAGTAATTCATTAAAGGTGATGTCTCTCCTCCAGGTAGTGTTCGGCTGTATAGTAATGAATTAAAGGTGATGTCTCTCCTCCAGGTATTCTCTATGGTCGTGTTCAGCTGTATAGTAATTAATTAAAGGTGATGTCTCTCCTCCAGGTATTATCTATGGTCGTGTTCAGCTGTATAGTAATTAATTAAAGGTGATGTCTCTCCTCCAGGTATTCTCTATGGTCGTGTTCAGCTGTATAGTAATTAATTAAAGGTGATGTCTATCCTCCAGGTATTCTCTATGGTCGTGTTCAGCTGTATAGTAATTAATTAAAGGTGATGTCTCTCCTCCAGGTATTCTCTATGGTCGTGTTCAGCTGTATAGTAATTAATTAAAGGTGATGTCTCTCCTCCAGGTATTCTCTATGGTCGTGTTCAGCTGTATAGTAATTAATTAAAGGTGATGTCTCTCCTCCAGGTATTCTCTATGGTCGTGTTCAGCTGTATAGTAATTAAAGGTGATGTCTCTCCTCCAGGTATTCTCTATGGTCGTGTTCAGCTGTATAGTAATTAATTAAAGGTGATGTCTCTCCTCCAGGTAGTGTTCAGCTGTATAGTAATTAATTAAAGGTGATGTCTCTCCTCCAGGTATTCTCTATGGTAGTGTTCAGCTGTATAGTCATTAATTAAAGGTGATGTCTCACCTCCAGGTATTCTCCATGGTAGTGTTCAGCTGTATAGTAATTAATTAAAGGTGATGTCTCTCCTCCAGGTATTCTCTATGGTAGTGTTCAGCTGTATAGTAATTAATTAAAGGTGATGTCTCTCCTCCAGGTATTCTCTATGGTCGTGTTCAGCTGTATAGTAATTAATTAAAGGTGATGTCTCTCCACCAGGTATTCTCTATGGTCGTGTTCAGCTCTATAGTAATTAATTAAAGGTGATGTCTCTCCTCCAGGTATTCTCTATGGTCGTGTTCAGCTGTATAGTAATTAATTAAAGGTGATGTCTCTCCTCCAGGTATTCTCTATGGTAGTGTTCAGCTCTATAGTAATTAATTAAAGGTGATGTCTCTCCTCCAGGTCGTGTTCAGCTGTATAGTAATTAATTAAAGGTGATGTCTCTCCTCCAGGTATTCTCTATGGTCGTGTTCAGCTGTATAGTAATTAATTAAAGGTGATGTCTCTCCTCCAGGTATTCTCTATGGTCGTGTTCAGCTGTATAGTAATTAATTAAAGGTGATGTCTCTCCTCCAGGTATTCTCTATGGTAGTGTTCAGCTGTATAGTAATTAATTCAAGGTGATGTCTCTCCTCCAGGTATTCTCTATGGTCGTGTTCAGCTGTATAGTAATGAATTAAAGGTGATGTCTCTCCCCCAGGTATTCTCTATGGTAGTGTTCAGCTGTATAGTAATTAATAAAAGGTGATGTCTCTCCTCCAGGTATTCTCTATGGTCGTGTTCAGCTGTATATTAATTCATTAAAGGTGATGTCTCTCCTCCAGTTGTTCTCTACGGTAGTGTTCAGCTGTATAGTAATGAATTAAAGGTGATGTCTCTCCCCAAGGTATTCTCTATGGTCGTGTTCAGCTGTATAGTAATTAATTAAAGGTGATGTCTATCCTCCAGGTATTCTCTATGGTCGTGTTCAGCTGTATAGTAATTAATTAAAGGTGATGTCTCTCCACCAGGTATTCTCTATGGTGGTGTTCAGCTGTATAGTAATTCATTAAAGGTGATGTCTCTCCTCCAGGTGTTCTCTATGGTCGTGTTCAGCTGTATAGTGAACGAAGGCTACATGAACATCGGCAGCGAGCGGTTGCTATGCGTCTTCAATAAGAACGCCGACGCCTGTAACTACGGCGTTACCGTGGGCGTGGTCTGTTTCCTAGGCAGCGTCTGCTTCCTGGTTGTGGACATCTACTTCCCCACCATCCACAGTGTCCGACTCAGGAGGAGAGCAACTCTCATCGACATGGTCTTCTCTGGTACACACACACACACACACACACACACACACACACACACACACACACACACACACACACACACACACACACACACAGACACACACACACACGCACCTCACACACACACACTTCACACACACACACACACACACCTTACACACATTAGACACACACACCTTACACACATTACAAACACACACACACACATTACACACACCTCACACACACACACACATACACCTTTCACAGACACACACATGTTACAAACATACACACACACACACACACAATATATACACACACATCCACACACACAATATATACACACACATCCACACACACACACACACACACACACACACACACACACACACACACACACACACACACACACACACACACACAAACACACTTCACACACATTGGACACACACACACACACATTACAAACACACACACACACACATTACACACACACACACACACACACACACACACACACACACACACACACACACACACACACACACACACACACACACACACACACACACCTCACACACACATACACATTACACAGACACACACACGTTACAAACATACACACACACACACACACACACACACACACACACACACACACACACACACACACACACACACACACACACACACACACACGTTACAAACACACACACAAACATTATATATACACACACACACATTATATACACACACACACACACACACACACACACACCTTACACACCTTACACACACACACGCACACTCGCACCTCACACACACACACTTCACACACACACACACACACACACACCTTACACACATTACACACACACACACCTTACACACATTACACACACACACACCTTACACACATGACAAACACACACACACACGTTACACACACACATTATATACACACACAAACACACACACACACACACACACACACACACACACACACACACACACACACACACACACACACACACACACCTTACACACACACACACACGCACCTCACACACACACACTTCACACACACACACACAACTTACACACATTACACACACACACACACACACACCTTACACACATTACACACACACACCTTACACACATGACAAACACACTACACACACGTTACACACACACACACACATTACACACACACACACACACACACACACACACACACACACACACACACACACACACACACACACACACACACACACACACACACACACACACACACACATCCACAGGCCATGTTATCTCTGGAGGTCTGTTTTCTGAACCATCTGTCCTGTTGGTCCCGCCCCCCAGCCCTGGCCAGTTTCCTGTGGTTCGTGGGTTTCTGTTTCCTGGCCAATCAGTGGCAGCAGACGACAGAAGAAGAGCTCCCATTGGCTCAGGGCTCCGACGCCGCCAGGGCCACTGTTGCCTTTTGCTTCTTCTCTATCCTCACCTGGGTAAGAGACACCTGTGTAATGTGTGTGTGTGGATCCATAAGAAACCCCAGGAAGAGTAGCTGCTGCCTTGGCAGGAACTAATGGGGATCCATAATAAACCCCAGGAAGAGTAGCTGCTGCCTTGGCAGGAACTAATGGGGGTCCATAATAAACCCCAGGAAGAGTAGCTGCTGCCTTGGCAGGAACTAATGGGGGTCCATAATAAACCCCAGGAAGAGTAGCTGCTGCCTTGGCAGGAACTAATGGGGATCCATAATAAACCCCCAGGAAGAGTAGCTGCTGCCTTTGCGGGAACTAATGGGGATCCATAATAAACCCCAGGAAGAGTAGCTGCTGCCTTGAGAGGAACTAATGGGGATCTATAATAAACCCCAGGAAGAGTAGATGCTGCCTTGGCAGGAACTAATGGGGGTCCATAATAAACCCCAGGAAGAGTAGCTGCTGCCTTGGCAGGAACTAATGGGGATCCATAATAAACCCCCAGGAAGAGTAGCTGCTGCCTTTGCGGGAACTAATGGGGATCCATAATAAACCCCAGGAAGAGTAGCTGCTGCCTTGAGAGGAACTAATGGGGATCTATAATAAACCCCAGGAAGAGTAGATGCTGCCTTGAGAGGAACTAATGGGGATCCATAATAAACCCCAGGAAAAGTAGCTGCTGCCTTGATTTTGTATATGTTTATATGGTCTGTTCTTTGTTTTGTTTTGGCCCAAAATATTGTAGAAGTCGTTTATCCATACATCTCCATTTTGGGATAGATAATTCTTCGTGTTGTTGTTTGTTTTCCAATTTTGTTTTGTGTATCTGTATGTAGCGATTCACCATAACGAAGTCGAAAGATCAGGTTTTCTGGGCGTCTTTGTGTTTTTTTTTTTTTTTTTTGTCTCGTTTGAAATGTTTCGATTTGACAGTGAAGCTGAGAGGTCAAATACACTGTTTTAGGTTTTCTATTGACAGATTTACACCTTCACTATTACAACGAAATGTTTTGTCCAGGAAGTTGAATTTGTTATAGGACAATTGTTTTTTTGGTTTCTACCCTCCTTCCATCCTATAGTATGTCTTAATAGTATTTATAATATTAGTATTTATTTAGTATTTATAATAATAGTATTTATTTAGTATTTATAATAATAGTATTTATTTAGTATTTATAATAATAGTATTTATTTAGTATTTATAAAAATACTATTTATTTAGTATTTATAAAAAATACTATTTATTTAGTATTTATAATAATAGTATTTATTTAGTATTTATAATAATAGTACTTATTTAGTATTTATAATAATAGTACTTATTTAGTATTTATTCAGTATTTATAATAATATTATTTATTTAGTATTTATAATACTAGTATTTATTTAGTATTTATAATAATAGTATTTATTTAGTATTCATAATAATAGTATTTATTTAGTATTTATAATAATAGTATTTATTTAGTATTTATTTAGTATTTATAATAATAGTATTTATTTAGTATTTATAATAACAGTATTTATTTAGTATTTATAATAACAGTATTTGTTTAGTATTTATAATATTAGTATTTATTTAGTATATATAATAATAGTATTTATTTAGTATTTATAATAATAGTATTTATTTAGTATTTATAATAATAGTATTTATTTATTTTTCGGCTTCGATGCCTCGTTGGTTGAGTATTTCTCCGTTCAACGTAGACTGTGATTCTGCTGTGAGCTGATAAAGGGGATGTCAGTGGGATGACTGTGAACACTCTGAGAGACTCTGGGTTGAGGTCAGTGATAAAGTAGTCTACAGTACTACTGCCAAGAGATGAGCTATAGGTGTACCTACCGTAGGAGGCCCCTGGAAGCCTACCATTTAACTATGTACAGACCCAGCGTGTAACAGAGCTGTAGGAGTTGTGACCCGTTTTGTTGTTTGTTGTTGTTGTTGTTAATTACGTTGTCGTAGTTGTTGTCTAGAGCGACAAATCTGAGGAAGGGGATTCTGTCCCACCTTGTGTGCTGAGGATCTCAGGTTTCTTGCTCGCTGGATTACCTTTAGAGAAACTCCTGTTACTATGGTTACCTTGACTACTGCTTTAATAACGAACGCCTCTGACCTTTGACCTCCAGGCTGGCCTGACGGCGCTCGCCCTCCAGACGTTCATCAACCTGTTCCAAAACTTCAGCCTCTTCACCGATCAGCTCGACGACAACGCCGGATACCGCGACAACGCCCGAGGCGCGCCCGTCGCCAACGGAGTCACCGTAGTAACCACCAACCCTTACCAGCAGGCGCCTCCCTTCAGCGAAACTCTGAGTCTGGACCCTTCTGCCCTCACACCTGCTCCTGTCTTCTAGAGGGAGAGAGAGGAGAGATGGAGAGAGAGGGAGAGAAGAGAGAGAGGGAGAGAGGAGAGAGGAGAGAGATGGAGAGAGAGAGGGAGAGAGAGGGGGAGAGGAGAGATGGACAGAGAGGGGGAGAGGGAGAGGGAGAGAGGAGAGATGGGGAGAGGAGAGATGGAGGGAGAGGGGAGAGGGGAGATGGAGAGGAGAGAGAGGAGAGAGAGGTGGAGGGAGAAATGGAGAGATGAGAAGGAGAGAGGGAGAGAGAGAGATGGAGAGAGGAGAGATGGAGAGAGGAGAGATGTGGAGAGGAGAGAGAGGTGGAGGGAGAAATGGAGAGATGAGAGAGAGAGAGATGGAGATGGAGAGAGGAGAGATGGAGAGATGGAGAGAGGGAGGGAGAGATGGAGAGAGATGGATAGAAGAGAGATGAAGGGAGAGATGGAGAGAGGAGAGATGAAGGGAGAGATGGAGAGAGGAGAGTGATGAGAGATGGAGAGAGAGATGGAGAGAGAGATGGAGAGAGAGAGAGATGGAGAGAGAGATGGAGAGATGGAGAGAGAGATGGAGCGATGGAGAGATAGATATGGAGAGATGGAGAGATGAGATAGAGATGGAGAGAGAGAGAGATGGAGAGAGAGAGAGATGGAGAGAGAGAGAGATGGAGAGAGAGAGAGAGATGGAGAGAGAGATGGAGAGATGGAGAGAGAGATATGGAGAGATGGAGAGATGGAGATAGAGATGGAGAGAGAGAGAGATGGAGAGATGGAGAGAGAGATGGAGAGAGAGAGAGATGGAGATTGAGAGATGGAGAGATAGAGAGATGGAGAGAGGAGAGAGAGGGAGGGAGAGAGACAGAGAGGGAGAGAATAGAGAGTAGGAGAGAGGAGAGAGAGGGAGGGAGAGAGACAGAGAGGGAGAGAATAGAGAGTAGGAGAGAGGAGAGAGAGGGAGGGAGAGACAGAGAGGGAGAGAATAGAGAGTAGGAGAGAGTTTCTCGGTGTGTGACCGTGTTGACATGACAGAGGTTGTGTAGCTTCAAGATGCTGTGGGTTAGCCTGATTGGCCGACTGAGGGTCAGGTGATGTTGGCTCTCTGTCACCACGGCAACTGCTGGCTCAGTCTCGGATTCACACAGAGGCCATTTTACCCTGAGAGGTATATAACATTGTTGTAAATATATCAGTCTACATCACCTTATGAAGGTCCTGTGGAACTCAGTATTAAAGCTGGAGGAGAGAGAGAGAATAGAGAGAGAGAATAGAGAGAGAGAATAGGCTACCCGTCCTGTTGGGGGAGGACGCAGAGAGCTGTGGGTTGGCAGCGCACTACATTGCTGCCTGCCATAAGTTGAGGGACAGTGTCTGACAGACCAATAAACCTGCACATGTCCTCTACTGTATGATTATTGTTATTGTTCAATGTGTTGGTTATTTTGACCCTTGGTTATTGTTGTTACTGTTGTCCCGTTGACAATATTTGATTCTCATTTTTATTTATTTTTATATTGTAAATATCCAAAATAAGCTTTGGCAATATGTATATTGTTACGTCATGCCAATAAAGCGAATTGAATTGAATTGAATTGAATTGAATAGAGAGAGAGACAGAGAGAGAGAGACAGAGAGAGAGAGACAGAGAGAGAAACAGAGAGAGAGACAGAGAGAGAAACAGAGAGACAGAGAGAGAGACAGAGAGAGAGACAGAGAGAGAGAGAGAGAGAGAGACAGAGAGAGACAGAGAGAGAGAGAGAAACAGAGCGACAGAGACTAGAGAGAGAGACCTCCATTAGAATGGCTGTAAATCCTGTTATAATGTGAAATAATTCATGTCATTAAATATTTTATTGTCAAATGCCAAAGCTGGAATATGAAATATAAAACAAAAGGAAAACAAGAACCTCCGCTGTGTGCCGCGTCTCATTGGTGGATTTATTTTATTTATGGTGATTTGATTGGTTGATTGAAAATATTTCTGTTTTTGAATCTTTAGCAACCTGCCTAGATACTGTAGTGGGTCAAAGCTGTGAGCTGGAATACCTTGGTGGAGCATGGGTGGAATCCCAACGTCAATCCAACGTCTGTTCAACCTTAAAACATGGGTGGAATACCAACGTCTGTTCTCCCTTAAAACATGGGTGGAATTCCAGTGTCTGTTCTCCCTTAAAACATGGATTTATTAATGTGTGGAGCTCAGACCAACCATCACTTCGTTGTTCCATAGTGTTGTTGTCTTCTGAAGTCCCAGCTACATATCAGCTCTTATTAATCATCAATATATCAGATTATAGAACATTAGATTTCATATAAAATACTATCAGCATCATTTAATAAAAAAAAAACATTTTTAATATATTTTTATTTAACTAGGCAAGTCAGTTAAGAACATATTATATTATTTACAGTGACGTCGTACCCGGGGTAACAGTGGGGTTAACTGCCTTGTTCAGGGGCAGAACAACAGATTTTTACCTTGTCAGCTCGGGGATTCGATCGGGCAAACATTTGGGTTACTGGCCAAACCCTCTAACCACTAGGCTACCTGCTCTAACCACTAGGATACCTGCTCTAACCACTAGGCTACCTGCTCTAACCACTAGGCTACCTGCCTCTAACCACTAGGCTACCTGCCTCTAACCACTAGGCTACCTGCCTCTAACCACTAGGATACCTGCCGGTTACTGGCCCAACGCTCTAACCACTAGGCTACCTGCTCTAACCACTAGGCTACCTGCCTCTAACCACTAGGCTACCTGCCTCTAACCACTAGGCTACCTGCTCTAACCACTAGGATACCTGCCGGTTACTGGCCCAACGCTCTAACCACTAGGCTACCTGCTCTAACCACCAGGCTACCTGCCTCTAACCGCTAGGCTACCTGTCTCTAACCGCTAGGCTACCTGTCTCTAAACACTAGGATACCTGCTCTAACCACTAGGCTACCTGCCTCTAACCACTAGGCTACCTGCCTCTAACCACTAGGCTACCTGCTCTAACCACTAGGCTACCTGCTCTAACCACTAGGCTACCTGCCGGTTACTGGCCCAACGCTCTAACCACTAGGCTACCTGATCTAACCACCAAGCTACCTGGCTCTCTAACCACTAGGATACCTGCCTATAACCACTCGGCTACCTGCTCTAACCACTAGGCTATGTGCTCTAACCACTAGGCGACCTGCTCTAACCACTAGGCTACCTGCTCTAGCCACTAGGCTACCTGCTCTAACCACCAGGCTACCTGCCTCTCTAACCACTAGGATACCTGCCTCTAACCACTAGGCTACCTGCTCTAACCACTAGGCTACCTGCCTCTAACCACTAGGCTACCTGCTTCTAACCACTAGGCTACCTGCTCTAACCACTAGGCTACCTGCTCTAACCACTAGGCGACCTGCTCTAACCACTACGCTACCTGCTCTAGCCACTAGGCTACCTGCCTCTCTAACCAGTAGGCTACCTGCCTCTAACCAGTAGGCTACCTGCCTCTAACCACTAGGCTACCTGCTCTAACCACTAGGCTACCTGCCTCTCTAACCACTAGGATACCTGCTCTAACCACCAGGCTACCTGCTCTAACCACTAGTCTACCTGCCTCTAACCACTAGGCTACCTGCCTCTAACCACTAGGCTACCTGCTCTAAGCACTAGGCTACCTGCTCTAACCACTAGGCGACCTGCTCTAACCACTAGGCTACCTGCCTCTAACCACTAGGCTACCTGCCTCTCTATCCACTAGGCTACCTGCCTCTCTAACCACTAGGCTACCTGCTCTAACCACTAGGCTACCTGCTCTAACCACTAGGCTACCTGCTCTAACCACTAGGCTACCTGCCTCTAACCACTAGGCTACCTGCTCTAACCACTAGGCTACCTGCTCTAACCACTAGGCTACCCCCTCTAACCACTAGGCTACCTGCTCTAACCACTAGGCTACCTGCTCTAACCACTAGGCTACCTGCTCTAACCACCAGGCTACCTGCCTCTAACCACTAGGCTACCTGCCTCTAACCACTAGGCTACCTGCTCTAACCACCAGGCTACCTGCTCTAGCCACTAGGCTACCTGCCTCTCTAACCACTAGGCTACCTGCCTCTAACCACTAGGCTACCTGCCTCTAACCACTAGGCTACCTGCTCTATCCACTAGGCTACCTGCCTCTCTAACCACTAGGCTACCTGCTCTAGCCACTAGGCTACCTGCCTCTCTAACCACTAGGCTACCTGCCTCTAACCACTAGGATACCTGCTCTAACCACTAGGCTACCTGCTCTAACCACTAGGCTCCCTGCCTCTAACCACTAGGCTACCTGCTCTAACCACTAGGCTACCCTGCCGACCCCCAACATATGATACAGTCTCGACTTTCCTGATAAAATACTAGCATCATTATCAATATATAATATAGTTTTATAGTCGTCGTTCGCGAAGCTTCCGTATTTATTGACCTTTCTACGTAGCGTCTGCAGGTAACTGCCAGAATAACAGGAAACACTTCCTAGTCGAACGAGAGATATGCAGTATGTTGATAAAGCAGGTGCTTCCACACAGGTGTGTTTGGTTCCTGAGTTTATTATTAATAATAAGCAATCAACAGCCCCATATCTCCCGAGTGGTCATGTATCAGAACGCGCTGGGCGGGTCATTATCTGGGTTACGATGGCTACGCCCCCGTCCCGTTGGGATGACAATGTTCCTCCCGTCCACAGGGTTACGAGACGGTCCCCCTCGAATGGTTTTGACGAGCGTGTAGATGTAAAACACCATAGGCCGTGGTCGTCTCCGTCACTCCCCTAAACAGAACACATACGGGAGGTTCTGGTAGCGTCGCCCGGGACAGGCGTTTTTCTTCCACCACCGGCAACAAAACACCAAATGATTGGGGATTTATCGTGGAGGAAGGATGTCGCAGCACCTCCGATAGAGATCCAGACACTTCTAGAATCTACACCAAGGAGGATCGAAGCTGGTCTGAGCGGCTTGTAACGGACCAACCAAGGAGGATCGAAGCTGGTCTGAGCGGCTTGGAACAGGATAAACCAAGGAGCATCGAAGCTGGTAAGAGCGGCTTGTAACGAACCAACCAAGGAGCATCGAAGCTGGTCTGAGTGGCTTGTAACGACCCAACCAAGGAGGATCGAAGCTGGTCTGAGCGGCTTGGAACAGGATAAACCAAGGAGCATCGAAGCTGGTCTGAGCGGCTTGTAACGACCAAACCAAGGAGCATCGAAGCTGGTCTGAGCGGCTTGTAACGACCCAACCAAGGAGCATCGAAGCTGGTCTGAGTGGCTTGTAACGACCCAACCAAGGAGCATCGAAGCTGGTCTGAGCGGCTTGTAACGGCACAACGTCCTGTTACAACACTTTATGTTGGCGTTGCCTTTATTCAGGAAGTTACCTGCCTTTTCAATACTATAATATACAATCACATAATCAATATTTAGCACAACGCTTTTAATCCAAATAGTCTTCCAGTCATACGTGCGTACATTTTACATACATATGGTCCCGTACATCTGGCTTGGATCCCTATTCCCCTACATAGTGCACTACTTTAGACCACTAGGTAGGGAATAGGGGGGCATTTAGACCACTAGGTAGGGAATAGGGGGCCAGTTTGACCACTAGGTAGGGAATAGGGGGCCATTTAGACCACTAGGTAGGGAATAGGGGGCCATTTTGACCACTAGGTAGGGAATAGGGGGCCATTTAGACCACTAGGTAGGGAATAGGGGGCCATTTTGCAAGTAGCCTATATCTCTTATTCAGTCAGTCTATCAGTCTCCACCTGTCATACAGTCACAAATTAACTATTTAGTCTAGCTCTAACCTGAGAGAGAGAGGAGAAGAGAGAGACAGGAGGAGAGATAGAGACGGAGAGAGGGGAGAGAGAGAGAGAGAGAGAGAGAGAGGGAGGGAGAGATAGAGACGGAGAGAGAGAGAGAGAGAGAGAGAGAGAGAGAGAGAGAGAGGAGAGATAGAGGAGGAGGAGAGAGAGAGATGGAGGGAGACGGAGAGATAGAGAGAGAGAGAGAGAGAGAGAGGAGGAGAGATGGAGAGAAAAGAGAGACGGAGAGAGGAGAGAGAGTGTGAGAGAGAGAGAGAGAGAGAGAGGAGGAGAGATACAGAGAGAGAGAGAGAGAGAGAGAGAGGAGAGAGAGGAGAGAGAGGAGGAGAGATAGAAATGGAGAGAGAGAGAGAGAGAGAGAGAGAGAGAGAGAGAGAGAGAGGAGAGAGAGAGGAGAGATAGAGACAGAGAGAGGAGAGAGAGGAGGAGAGATAGAGATGGAGAGAGAGTAGAGAGAGAGAGAGAGAGAGAGAGAGAGAGAGAGAGAGAGAGAGAGAGAGAGAGAGAGAGAGAGAGAGAGAGGAGGAGAGAGGAGGAGGAGAGATAGAGGAGGAGAGAGAGAGATGGAGGGAGACGGAGAGATAGAGAGAGAGAGAGAGGAGGAGAGATGGAGAGAAAAGAGAGACGGAGAGAGGAGAGAGAGTGAGAGAGAGAGAGAGAGAGAGGAGGAGGAGGAGAGATACAGAGAGAGAGAGAGAGAGGAGAGAGAGGAGGAGAGATAGAGACGGAGAGAGGAGAGAGAGGAGGAGAGATAGAGATGGAGAGAGAGAGGAGAGTGAGGAGGAGAGGTAGATATAGGAGAGAGAGAGAGAGAGAGAGAGAGAGAGAGAGAGAGAGAGAGAGAGGAGGAGAGATAGAGACGGAGAGAGGAGAGAGAGGAGGAGAGATAGAGATGGAGAGAGAGGGAGAGTGAGGAGGAGAGGTAGATATAGGAGAGAGAGAGAGAGAGAGAGAGAGAGAGAGAGAGAGAGAGAGAGAGAGAGAGAGAGTAGTTCTAAGTTACAGTGACAGAGTTCCTAACCTGCCAGTTAGTTAGTTAGTTACAGTAAACCACAGTCGTATAACCAGCCATATATTTAACAATATAGGAGAAGGTTCTGAACTAAAACAGGACCTAACAGAAGCTGTACAATAAGGAAGGTAACAGACAAACAACAGATTAAGAAGGTCCAAGGTTAAAGGTGACGTCTTTAGATCTAGTGATAATAAACCTCTTCGTGAAAAGTCTTTCCGGGTGTTTCCGGAAGGAACGTGACGTCACTCCGACAGCTAACGAGAGAGGCTGTCGCCAGGGGGGCGGGGGGTGAAAGGGGTCAAAGGTGATTAAAGGTGACGTAGTTAAAGGTAAACTCACGGCAGGTTTCTGTACGATGTCACGACACATAACTTTCTCCTAACAGACAAACCGCTCACAGTTTCCACCAATCGGTGGGTGAGGGAGGGAGAAGGTGGGCGGGTCCTATTTGCATATCATTCAGTTAGGTTAGGGATGTCCTTATCAAGAAGCTGATTGGCTGAATCAGGACTCGTTCCAACAGGGCTGGATTAAAACCATGCTGCGTCGCCACAGAGTCTCTCTAGGGTTGGAGAAAAGGAAAACGATTTCTCAAAGGTCAGGGGTCAGGGTTGAGACTCCTCCCCCTCTCCTTCCCGTGTGCTGAGCATGCGCACTAAGCTCCTCCTCCTGAGAGGGTTGGGAACCAATCCCAGCAGAGACTGTGAGTTCCGAGCTCCTCCTCCCACTTCTCTCCCCTCCCCCTCCGCGTCCCCCTCGACTGTCGATTCGCTGTCCGTCAACAACGAGCATCCCGATTGGTCAGAATCCACCGTGACTCTTATAAAGCTAGAGTCCAATTGGAGAAAAGGGACAGAAAGGCGTGTCTCCGCTGGGTCCGTGTCCAACGAGTCTCTCTGAGAGGCGGAGTCAACCGACAGGGTCCGCCTCCTCAGGTGCGTGCTGCCGTCCGTCGACCGGGTCGTCGTGGAAACCTGGGCTTCAGCAGGTGGCGCTACGGAGATGCAAGGCGGGCTCATCCTCTGCTTCCTGGTCCACTCTCGAACGGGAGACGTCGATTGGCCGGTGAGACACCGGCTCCTCTGGTCCTCTTCAAATGAGAGGCAGGCGTGGAGGGACAGGTAGGGGTGAGGGGAATGGGGAGTGTGCGGGGGGCTGGACGAGTGACGTGTGATGCAACAGATTTCAACATCTGTCTCATCTAGAAAGGAAGTGGGGATACGGTTGGGACTGGAACCGAGGATCGTGGGAAATGGAACAAGGCTGGAACTGGGAATCTGGTTTGGATCAAAGCTGGTCTGAAGGCTCTGGGGAGTAGAAGGAGTAGAGATGGAGAGGTTGGGACCTCCAGCGCAGAGAGAGATGGGCCTGGAGCTGGGGCCCGGGGTCTGGGGTATCTCAGGCCTCTGGGGAGTGGAGGGGGAGGAGAGGGACAGGCTGGGACCTCCAGAGGAGAGAGAGATGGGCCTGGAGCTGGGGCCCGGGGTCTGGGGGGTCTCAGGCCTCTGGGGAGTGGAGGGGGAGGAGAGGGACAGGCTGGGACCTCCAGAGGAGAGAGAGATGGGCCTGGAGCTGGGGCCCGGGGTCTGGGGGGTCTCAGGCCTCTGGGGAGTGGAGGGGGAGGAGAGGGACAGGCTGGGACCTCCAGAGGAGAGAGAGATGGGCCTGGAGCTGGGGCCCGGGGTCTGGGGGGTCTCAGGCCTCTGGGGAGTGGAGGGGGAGGAGAGGGACAGGCTGGGACCTCCAGAGCAGAGAGAGATGGGCCTGGAGCTGGAGCTGGGGCCCGGGGTCTGGGGTATCTCAGGCCTCTGGGGAGTGGAGGGAGAGGAGAGGGACGGACTGGGACCTCCAGAGCAGAGAGAGATGGGCCTGGAGCTGGGGCCCGGGGTCTGGGGTATCTCAGGCCTCTGGGGAGTGGAGGGGGAGGAGAGGGATGGGCTGGAACCTCCAGAGCAGAGAGAGACGGGCCTGGAGCTGGGGCCCGGGGTCTGGGGTATCTCAGGCCTCTGGGGAGTGGAGGGGGAGGAGAGGGATGGGCTGGAACCTCCAGAGCAGAGAGAGACGGGCCTGGGGCCCGGGGTCTGGGGTATCTCAGGCCTCTGGGGAGTGGAGGGGGAGGAGAGGGATGGGCTGGAACCTCCAAAGCAGAGAGAGACGGGCCTGGAGCCCGGGGTCTGCGGGTTGTCTGTCGTCTGGGGGCCACTATCACTGTGGCTCCTACCGTGTTCTCTTATCGATATAACCCTCTGACTGTGTGTGTGACGCAGTGTGTGTACGGTGTGTGTGTGGCGGAGTGTGTGTGCGCTGGAGGTACGTCTTCGGGGGGAGAGGGAAGGCGAGGAAGGCTGGTGTAGGTCCAGGTGTGTGTTTCCACCAGGGGGCAGGCTGGGTAGCGGACAGAGGTGCATGCTGGGTACGGTGAGGTGGGTGCCGTCGACAGAGCTCAGACGCAGATCGTCAGCGGAACTGCAGCTCAGGTCTTCAGAGTCACAACATACCGCTTCCTAAAGACAGACAGGAAGTAGGATAGTAGAGACAGGAAACAGAGGTTCAGAGGTAACTGGGATTGTTTTGAACACAATGTTTGAACATTAAATCAATGAATTTTGAAGATGAATACAGTTTGATCTGGCCTGGACTGTAAAGTTCCCAGCTAACACAAAACGTTCTAACAACTCGATCTGGCCTGGACTGTAAAGTTCCCAGCTAACACAAAACATTCTAACAACATGATCTGGCCTGGACTGTAATGTCCCCAGCTAACACAAAACATTCTAACAACTTGATCTGGCCTGGACTGTAAAGTTCCCAGCTAACACAAAACATTCTAACAACTTGATCTGGCCTGGACTGTAAAGTTCCCAGCTAACACAAAACATTCTAACAACTTGCACGCAAGGTTCCAAAAAAACAGACGTTTGCAGAACATCCTGGGAAATTAATGTGCTGCCTGGGTAAGAGGTGCAGTCTACGTACCTGTCTCCTCAGCTGTCTCCTCACACTGATGGAGGAAGTGGGTCCCGGCTGTCTGTCCATGCTGTGGGAGGGGCTAAGCCTATAACAGTCCCGTCTGTCTATACTGTGGGAGGGGCTACTCATATAAGAGGTGTGTCTATTGATGCCTTGTGAGGGGCTGTGGATATAAGGGGTGTGTCTATCCATATGAGGGGTGTGTCTACTGTCTATGCTGTGGGAGGGGCTAAGCCTATAAGAGTCCCGTCTGTCTATACTGTGGGAGGGGCTGCTCATATAAGAGGTGTGTCTATTGTTAGGAGAGGTGTGTCTATTGATGCCTTGTGAGGGGCTGTGGATATAAGGGGTGTGTCTACTGTCTATGCTGTGGGAGGGGCTGTGTATATAAGGGGTGTGTCTACTGTCCATGCTGTGGGATGGGCTGTGGATATAAGGGGTGTGTCTATCCATATGAGGGGTGTGTCTACTGTCCATGCTGTGGGAGGGGCTGTGGATATAAGGGGTGTGCCTACTGTCCATGCTGTGGGAGGGGCTGTGGAAATAAGGGGTGTGTCTACTGTCCATGCTGTGGGATGGGCTGTGGATATAAGGGGTGTGTCTACTGTCCATGCTGTGGGAGGGGCTATGTAGATAAGAGGCCCGTCTATTGAGGTAACGGGAGGAGTCTCCGTCGATGCTCTGAGCAGGGCTGAGTCTGTAACTGTGTGTGTCGTGAGAACTACGGATAAACGACGCTCGTCTGCCGTCGACGTGGACGGGCCTCCTGGGGGTGTGTCTTCCCACGGAGGCGGAGTGTCTGTCTACGCTGTGGGAGGGGCTGAGTCTGACTGTCGGTCTGCAGCTGGAGCCCTTCGAGCTGAGGGAGGCATGGCTTCCAGATGGTAACGCCCCCGGGACCTGTAGTAGGGATCCTGCTCCGCTAGAGCCCATGGAGTAGACAGAACCTAGGAGACAGAGAGAGAGACCTAGAACCCTGAGACCTAGAACCTTTACACCTAGAACCCAGAAAGCTATGACTCTGAGACCTTGAACCCTGAGACTTAGAATCCTGACACTAGAACTCTGATAGATAGAACTCTGAGACCTAGAACGCTGACAACTAGAACCCTGACACCTAGAACTATGAGAACTAGAACTCTGATATATATAACTCTGAGAGATAGAACACTGAGACCGAGAACTCTGAGAGATAGAACACTGAGACCTATAAATCTGAGAGATAGAACTCTGGGACCTATAACTCTGAGAGATAGAACACAGACCTATAACTCTGAGAGATAGAACTCTGGGACCTAGAACTCTGGGACCTAGAACTCTGAGAGATAGAACACTGAGACCAAGCCGAGACAGAACTCTAGAAACTCTGAGGGATGGTTACCTGAGAAACCACATCCCTTGTAGGTGTCGTGGCCAATGGGAGGGTAGCGGGTGTGTCCGAGGGACTGTAGGGGGCGGAGCATGTAGCTGTCGCTGGGCAGAGACATCATACGAGACAGAGACGGCCGGCCCACCGTCAGCAGGCTACCACGACAACGCTCTTCTTCCACAACCTGGGACAAAAACAAAAAACACAACCATGAACGTCCTCTTCCTCGTTTTATTAACTTCACTAGGGTAGGTGGCAGCATTCGGAATTTTGGATGAAAAGCGTGCCCAAATTAAACTTCCTGCTACTCGGTAAGATATGCATATTATTAGTAGATTTGGATAGAAAACACTCTGAAGTTTCTAAAACTGTTTGAATGATGTCTGTGAGTATAACAGAACTCATATGGCCAGCAAAAACCAGAGACAAATCCAACCAGGAAGTGTGGAAATCTGAGGTTTGTAGTTTTTCAAGTGATTGCCTATACAGTATACAGTGACTTAGGGTTCATTTTGCACTTCCTAAGGCTTCCACTAGATGTCAACAGTCTTTAGAACCTTGTTTCATGCTTCTACTGTTACTGGGGAGAAAATAAGAGCTTATTCAACAAGTGGACTGCCTGATGCCAACGAGTTGTTTACTGCGCGGTCACGCAGCGCGTCGTTCCTTCTTTTTCCTCTGTAATGAATACGCTATTGTCCGGTTGGAATATTATCGAAGATTTATGTTAAAAAGACCCTAAGGATTGATTGTAAACATCGTTTGACATGTTTCTACGAACGGTAATGGAACTTTTTGATTTTTCATGTAGGGTTTTGCGCTCGCCTTTGGATAGTGATCTGAACGCGCGAACAAAAGGAGGTGTTTGGACATAAATATGGAGTTTATCAAACAAAACAAACATTTATTGTGGAAGTGGGAGTCCTGGGAGTGCATTCCAACGAAGATCAGCAAAGGTAAGTGAAGATTTATAATACTATTTCTGAGTTTTGTTGACTCCAGAACTTGGCGGGTAACTTTATAGCTTGCTTTGACTGCTGAGCTCTGTACTCAGAATATTGCAAAGTGTGCTTTCGCCGTAAAACCTTTTTGAAATCTGACACAGCGGTTGCATTAATGAGAAGTTTATCTTTAATTCTTTGAATGACAGTTTTTTATTTTATCAACGTTTATGATGAGTATTTCTGTAAATTGATGTGCTCATTCACCTGAAGTTTTTGGAGGCAAAACATTTCTGAACATTACACGCCAATGTAAAATGGGGTTTTTGGATATAAATATAAACTTTATAGAGCAAAACATACATGTATTGTGTAACATGAAGTCCTTTGAGTGCCATCTGATGAAGATCATCAAAGGTTAGTGCTTCATTTTAGCTGTATTTCTGGTTTTTGTGACGCTTCTCCTTGCTTGGAAAATGGCTGTGTGGTTTTTCTTGTTTAGGCGCTGTCCTAACATAATCTAATGCTATGCTTTCGCCGTAAAGCCTTTTTGAAATCAGACAGTGTGGTTGGATTAATGACAAGTTTATCTTTAAAATGGTGTATAATAGTTGTATGTTTGAGAAATTTGAATTATGAGATTTTTGTTGTTTTGAATTTGGCGCCCTGCTATTTCACCGGCTGTTGGCGAGGTGGGACGCTACCGTCCCACAAACCTAGTGAAGTTTTAAACTGTTATTTCGCAGATTCTCTTCTCCACAGCGACTGACAGTAGTGAGTGGATACATTTTCATACTGGTCCCCCCTGTACCCACCAAGGGGATCAGAACCACAACCCTGGATTTGTAAGGGCCTTGGGTCCACCAACTAGGCCACACGGGACCGCAGCGTAACCATAACAATCATTACCGTCATCACCACTGCCATCACCACCATCACCACCGTCACCACCATCACCACCACCATCACCACCGTCACCACCACCATCACCACCGTCACCACCACCATCACCACCGTCATCACCATCACCATCACCACCGTCACCACCACCATCACCACCGTCATCACCATCACCACCACCGTCATCACCATCACCATCACCACCGTCACCACCACCATCACCACCATCATCACCATCACCACCACCGTCAACACCATCACCACCACCGTCATCACCATCACCACCACCATCACCACCATCACCACCACCATCACCACTGTCACCACCTCCATCACCACAGTCATCACCATCACCACCACCGTCATCACCATCACCACAACAATCACCACCGTCACCACCACCATCACCACCGTCATCACCATCACCACCACCGTCATCACCATCACCACCACCATCACCACCGTCACCATCACCACCGTCACCACCATCACCACCGTCACCACCACCATCACCACCGTCACCACCACCATCACCACCACCGTCATCACCACCACCATCACCACCATCACCACCACCGTCACCACCTCCATCACCACAGTCATCACCATCACCACCACCGTCATCACCATCACCACAACCATCACCACCGTCACCACCACCATCACCACCGTCCTCACCGTCACCACCACCATCATCACCGTCACCACCACCATCACCACCGTCACCACCACCGTCACCACCACCATCACCACCGTCATCACCACCATCACCACCGTCATCACCACCATCACCGCCACCATCACCACCACCACCACCGTCACCACCACCACCACCGTCACCATCACCACCACCATCACATCAACACCATCACCACCATCACCATCACCACCACCACCGTCACCACCATCACCATCGTCACCACAGTCACCACCACCACCATCACCACCGTGACCACCAGTACCGTCACCACCACCGTCACCACCATCACCACCGTCACAATCGTCACCACCTTCACCACCACCATAGTCACCACCGTCACTGTCACCACCACCACCGTCACCACCACCACCATAACCACCATCACCACCGTCACCACCACCATCACCACCATCACCACCACCGTCATCACCATCACCACCACCATCACCACCATCACCACCACCATCACCACCGTCATCACCATCACCACCACCGTCATCACCACCACCATCACCACCGTCACCACCACCATCACCACCGTCATCACCATCACCACCACCATAACCACCGTCACAACCACCACCGTCACCATCACCACCACCATCACATCAACA
This sequence comes from Salmo salar, assembly GCF_905237065.1. NCBI lineage: Eukaryota > Metazoa > Chordata > Actinopteri > Salmoniformes > Salmonidae > Salmo > Salmo salar. The sequence continues at coordinate 2,601,510 of NC_059453.1, forward strand.
CCATCACCACCATCACCACCACCACCACCGTCACCACCATCACCATCGTCACCACAGTCACCACCACCACCATCACCACCGTCACCACCATCACCACCATCACCACCGTCACCACCACCACCATCAACACCATCACCACCTCCACCACTACCATCACCACCGTCATTATCACCGTCACCACCGTCACCACCGCCACCATCACCACCGTCACCAACGTCACCACCACCGACACCACCACCACCGTCACCACCAACACCATCACCACCGCCATTATCACCGTCACCACCACATCCATCACCACCGTCACCACCACCATCAACACCGTCACCACCACCACCATCACCACCGTCATCACCGTCACCACCACCATCATCACCGTCACCACCACCATCACCACCGTCACCACCACCGTCACCACCACCGTCACCACCACCATCACCACCTCATCACCACCATCACCACCGTCATCACCACCATCACCGGCACCATCACCACCACCACCACCGTCACCACCACCACCACCGTCACCATCACCACCACCATCACATCAACACCATCACCACCATCACCATCACCACCACCACCGTCACCACCATCACCATCGTCACCACAGTCACCACCACCACCATCACCACCGTGACCACCAGTACCGTCACCACCACTGTCACCACCATCACCACCGTCACAATCGTCACCACCGTCACCACCACCATAGTCACCACCGTCACTGTCACCACCACCACCGTCACCACCACCACCATCACCACCATCACCACCGTCACCACCACCACCACCATCACCACCGTCATCACCATCACCACCACCGTCATCACCATCACCACCACCATCACCACCGTCACCACCACCATCACCACCGTCATCACCATCACCACCACCGTCACCACCACATCCATCACCACCGTCACCACCACCATCAACACCGTCACCACCACCATCATCACCACCGTCACCACCACCACCACCACCATCACCACCGTCATTATCACCGTCACCACCGTTACCACCGTTGCCACTGTCACCACCACCACCATCACCACCACCACCAACTAGGCTGCAGTAGTACTACTAAAACCAAACTAAAACAGTATTTGCCTTTGGAAAAGCAGAGGTTGCCATTGAATTAAACTCTTTTACTTCTTTTGCCCAACAAGCTGGACAACAAGCTGGTCAACAAGCTGGTTAGCAAGCTGGTCAACAAGCTGGTCAACAAGCTAAAGTTATACCTCTGAATAAGAAGGGGATAAAGTCTGATCCTGGGAATTACAGGCCTGTATTTATCTTCAGTATGAGAAGGGGATAGAGTCTGATCCTGGGAATTACAGGCCTGTATTTATCCTCAGTATGACAAAGGGATAGAGTCTGACCCTGGGAATTACAGGCCTGTATTTATCCTCAGTATGAGAAGGGGATTAGAGACAAATCCTGTGAATTACAGGCCTGTATTTATCCTCTGTATGAGAAAGGGATTAGAGACTGATCCTGGGAATTACAGGCCTGTATGTATCCTCTGCATGAGAAGGGGATAGAGTCTGATCCTGGGAATTACAGGCCTGTATTTATCCACAGTATGAGAAGGGGATAGAGTCTGATCCTGGGAATTACAGGCCTGTATTTATCCTCAGTATGAGAAGGGGATAGGAGTCTAAATTTGGGAATTAGAGGCCTGTATTTCTCCTCTGTATGAGAAGGGGATTATAGACTGATCCTGGGAATTACAGGCCTGTATTTATCCTCTGTATGAGAAGGGGATAGAGTCTGATCCTGGGAATTACAGGCCTGTATTTATCCTCTGAATAAGAAGGGGATAAAGTCTGATCCTGGGAATTACAGGCCTGTATTTATCTTCAGTATGAGAAGGGGATAGAGTCTGATCCTGGGAATTACAGGCCTGTATTTATCCTCAGTATGACAAAGGGATAGAGTCTGACCCTGGGAATTACAGGCCTGTATTTATCCTCAGTATGAGAAGGGGATTAGAGAGAAATCCTGTGAATTACAGGCCTGTATTTATCCTCTGTATGAGAAAGGGATTAGAGACTGATCCTGGGAATTACAGGCCTGTATGTATCCTCTGCATGAGAAGGGGATAGAGTCTGATCCTGGGAATTACAGGCCTGTATTTATCCTCAGTATGAGAAGGGGATAGAGTCTGATCCTGGGAATTACAGGCCTGTATTTATCCTCAGTATGAGAAGGGGATAGGAGTCTAAATTTGGGAATTAGAGGCCTGTATTTATCCTCAGTATGACAAAGGGATAGAGTCTGACCCTGGGAATTACAGGCCTGTATTTATCCTCAGTATGAGAAGGGGATTAGAGACTGATCCTGTGAATTACAGGCCTGTATTTATCCTCTGTATGAGAAGTGTATTAGAGACTGATCCTGGGAATTACAGGCCTGTATTTATCCTCTGTATGAGAAGGGGATAGAGTCTGATCCTGGGAATTACAGGCCTGTATTTATCCTCTGTATGAGAAGGGGATAGGAGTCTAACTTTGGGAATTAGAGGCCTGTATTTATCCTCAGTATGACAAAGGGATAGAGTCTGACCCTGGGAATTACAGGCCTGTATTTATCCTCAGTATAAGAAGGGGATTAGAGACAGATCCTGTGAATTACAGGCCTGTATTTATCCTCTGTATGAGAAAGGGATTAGAGACTGATCCTGGGAATTACAGGCCTGTATGTATCCTCTGCATGAGAAGGGGATAGAGTCTGATCCTGGGAATTACAGGCCTGTATTTATCCACAGTATGAGAAGGGGATAGAGTCTGATCCTGGGAATTACAGGCCTGTATTTATCCTCAGTATGAGAAGGGGATAGGAGTCTAAATTTGGGAATTAGAGGCCTGTATTTCTCCTCTGTATGAGAAGGGGATTATAGACTGATCCTGGGAATTACAGGCCTGTATTTATCCTCTGTATGAGAAGGGGATAGAGTCTGATCCTGGGAATTACAGGCCTGTATTTATCCTCTGAATAAGAAGGGGATAAAGTCTGATCCTGGGAATTACAGGCCTTTATTTATCTTCAGTATGAGAAGGGGATAGAGTCTGATCCTGGGAATTACAGGCCTGTATTTATCCTCAGTATGACAAAGGGATAGGAGTCTGACCCTGGGAATTACAGGCCTGTATTTATCCTCAGTATGAGAAGGGGATTAGAGAGAAATCCTGTGAATTACAGGCCTGTATTTATCCTCTGTATGAGAAAGGGATTAGAGACTGATCCTGGGAATTACAGGCCTGTATGTATCCTCTGCATGAGAAGGGGATAGAGTCTGATCCTGGGAATTACAGGCCTGTATTTATCCTCAGTATGAGAAGGGGATAGAGTCTGATCCTGGGAATTACAGGCCTGTATTTATCCTCAGTATGAGAAGGGGATAGGAGTCTAAATTTGGGAATTAGAGGCCTGTATTTATCCTCAGTATGACAAAGGGATAGAGTCTGACCCTGGGAATTACAGGCCTGTATTTATCCTCAGTATGAGAAGGGGATTAGAGACTGATCCTGTGAATTACAGGCCTGTATTTATCCTCTGTATGAGAAGGGGATTAGAGACTGATCCTGGGAATTACAGGCCTGTATTTATCCTCTGTATGAGAAGGGGATAGAGTCTGATCCTGGGAATTACAGGCCTGTATTTATCCTCTGTATGAGAAGGGGATAGGAGTCTAACTTTGGGAATTAGAGGCCTGTATTTATCCTCAGTATGACAAAGGGATAGAGTCTGACCCTGGGAATTACAGGCCTGTATTTATCCTCAGTATAAGAAGGGGATTAGAGACAGATCCTGTGAATTACAGGCCTGTATTTATCCTCTGTATGAGAAAGGGATTAGAGACTGATCCTGGGAATTACAGGCCTGTATTTATCCTCTGTATGAGAAGGGGATAGAGTCTGATCCTGGGAATTACAGGCCTGTATTTATCCTCTGTATGAGAAGGGGATTAGAGACTGGTCCTGGGAATTACAGGCCTGTACTTATCCTCTGTATGAGAAGGGGATTAGAGACTGATCCTGGGAATTACAGGCCTGTATTTATCCTCAGTATGACAAAGGGATAGAGTCTGACCCTGGGAATTACAGGCCTGTATTTATCCTCAGTATGAGAAGGTGATTAGAGACTGATCCTGTGAATGACAGGCCTGTTTTTATCCTCTGTATGAGAAGGGGATTAGAGACTGATCCTGGGAATTACAGGCCTGTATGTATCCTCTGCATGAGAAGGGGATAGAGTCTGATCCTGGGAATTACAGGCCTGTATTTATCCTCAGTATGAGAAGGGGATAGGAGTCTAAATTTGGGAATTAGAGGCCTGTATTTATCCTCAGTATGACAAAGGGATAGAGTCTGACCCTGGGAATTACAGGCCTGTATTTATCCTCAGTATGAGAAGGGGATTAGAGACTGATCCTGTGAATTACAGGCCTGTATTTATCCTCTGTATGAGAAGGGGATTAGAGACTGATCCTGGGAATTACAGGCCTGTATTTATCCTCTGTATGAGAAGGGGATAGAGTCTGATCCTGGGAATTACAGGCCTGTATTTATCCTCTGTATGAGAAGGGGATAGGAGTCTAACTTTGGGAATTAGAGGCCTGTATTTATCCTCAGTATGACAAAGGGATAGAGTCTGACCCTGGGAATTACAGGCGTGTATTTATCCTCAGTATGAGAAGGGGATTAGAGACTGATCCTGTGAATTACAGGCCTGTATTTATCCTCTGTATGAGAAGGGGATTAGAGAATGATCCTGGGAATTACAGGCCTGTATTTATCCTCTGTATGAGAAGGGGATAGAGTCTGATCCTGGGAATTAAAGGCCTGTATTTATCCTCTGTATGAGAAGGGGATTAGAGACTGATCCTGGGAATTACAGGCCTGTACTTATCCTCTGTATGAGAAGGGGATTAGAGACTGATCCTGGGAATTACAGGCCTGTATTTATCCTCAGTATGACAATGGGATAGAGTCTGACCCTGGGAATTACAGGCCTGTATTTATCCTCAGTATGAGAAGGTGATTAGAGACTGATCCTGTGAATGACAGGCCTGTTTTTATCCTCTGTATGAGAAGGGGATTAGAGACTGATCCTCGGAATTACAGGCCTGTATTTATCCTCTATATAAGGAGATAGAGTCTGATCCTGGGAATTACAGGCCTGTATTTATCCTCTGTATGAGAAGGGGATTAGAGACTGATCCTGGGAATTACAGGCCTGTACTTATCCTCTGTATGAGAAGGGGATTAGAGACTGATCCTGGGAATTACAGGCCTGTATTTATCCTCAGTATGACAAAGGGATAGAGTCTGACCCTGGGAATTACAGGCCTGTATTTATCCTCAGTATGAGAAGGTGATTAGAGACTGATCCTGTGAATGACAGGCCTGTTTTTATCCTCTGTATGAGAAGGGGATTAGAGACTGATCCTGGGAATTACAGGCCTGTATGTATCCTCTGCATGAGAAGGGGATAGAGTCTGATCCTGGGAATTACAGGCCTGTATTTATCCTCAGTATGAGAAGGGGATAGAGTCTGATCCTGGGAATTACAGGCCTGTATTTATCCTCAGTATGAGAAGGGGATAGGAGTCTAAATTTGGGAATTAGAGGCCTGTATTTATCCTCAGTATGACAAAGGGATAGAGTCTGACCCTGGGAATTACAGGCCTGTATTTATCCTCAGTATGAGAAGGGGATTAGAGACTGATCCTGTGAATTACAGGACTGTATTTATCCTCAGTATAAGAAGGGGATTAGAGACAGATCCTGTGAATTACAGGCCTGTATTTATCCTCTGTATGAGAAGGGGATTAGAGACTGATCCTGGGAATTACAGGCCTGTATTTATCCTCTGTATGAGAAGGGGATAGAGTCTGATCCTGGGAATTACAGGCCTGTATTTATCCTCTGTATGAGAAGGGGATTAGAGACTGATCCTGGGAATTACAGGCCTGTACTTATCCTCTGTATGAGAAGGGGATTAGAGACTGATCCTGGGAATTACAGGCCTGTATTTATCCTCTGTATGAGAAGGGGATTAGAGACTGATCCTGGGAATTACAGGCCTGTATTTATCCTCTGTATGAGAAGGGGATAGAGTCTGATCCTGGGAATTACAGGCCTGTATTTATCCTCTGTATGAGAAGGGGATTAGAGACTTGATCCTGGGAATTACAGGCCTGTACTTATCCTCTGTATGAGAAGGGGATTAGAGACTGATCCTGGGAATTACAGGCCTGTATTTATCCTCAGTATGACAAAGGGATAGAGTCTGACCCTGGGAATTGCAGGCCTGTATTTATCCTCAGTATGAGAAGGTGATTAGAGACTGATCCTGTGAATGACAGGCCTGTTTTTATCCTCTGTATGAGAAGGGGATTAGAGACTGATCCTGGGAATTACAGGCCTGTATGTATCCTCTGCATGAGAAGGGGATAGCGTCTGATCCTGGGAATTACAGGCCTGTATTTATCCTCAGTATGAGAAGGGGATAGAGTCTGATCCTGGGAATTACAGGCCTGTATTTATCCTCAGTATGAGAAGGGGATAGGAGTCTAAATTTGGGAATTAGAGGCCTGTATTTATCCTCAGTATGACAAAGGGATAGAGTCTGACCCTGGGAATTACAGGCCTGTATTTATCCTCAGTATGAGAAGGGGATTAGAGACTGATCCTGTGAATTACAGGCCTGTATTTATCCTCTGTATGAGAAGGGGATTAGAGACTGATCCTGGGAATTACAGGCCTGTATTTATCCTCTGTATGAGAAGGGGATAGAGTCTGATCCTGGGAATTACAGGCCTGTATTTATCCTCAGTATGAGAAGGTGATTAGAGACTGATCCTGTGAATGACAGGCCTGTTTTTATCCTCTGTATGAGAAGGGGATTAGAGACTGATCCTGGGAATTACAGGCCTGTATGTATCCTCTGCATGAGAAGGGGATAGAGTCTGATCCTGGGAATTACAGGCCTGTATTTATCCTCAGTATGAGAAGGGGATAGAGTCTGATCCTGGGAATTACAGGCCTGTATTTATCCTCAGTATGAGAAGGGGATAGGAGTCTAAATTTGGGAATTAGAGGCCTGTATTTATCCTCAGTATGACAAAGGGATAGAGTCTGACCCTGGGAATTACAGGCCTGTATTTATCCTCAGTATGAGAAGGGGATTAGAGACTGATCCTGTGAATTACAGGACTGTATTTATCCTCAGTATAAGAAGGGGATTAGAGACAGATCCTGTGAATTACAGGCCTGTATTTATCCTCTGTATGAGAAGGGGATTAGAGACTGATCCTGGGAATTACAGGCCTGTATTTATCCTCTGTATGAGAAGGGGATAGAGTCTGATCCTGGGAATTACAGGCCTGTATTTATCCTCTGTATGAGAAGGGGATTAGAGACTGATCCTGGGAATTACAGGCCTGTACTTATCCTCTGTATGAGAAGGGGATTAGAGACTGATCCTGGGAATTACAGGCCTGTATTTATCCTCTGTATGAGAAGGGGATTAGAGACTTCTCCTGGGAATTAGAGGCCTGTATTTATCCTCTGTATGAGAAGGGGATAGAGTCTGATCCTGGGAATTACAGGCCTGTATTTATCCTCTGTATGAGAAGGGGATTAGAGACTGATCCTGGGAACTACAGGCCTGTACTTATCCTCTGTATGAGAAGGGGATTAGAGACTGATCCTGGGAATTACAGGCCTGTATTTATCCTCAGTATGACAAAGGGATAGAGTCTGACCCTGGGAATTACAGGCCTGTATTTATCCTCAGTATGAGAAGGTGATTAGAGACTGATCCTGTGAATGACAGGCCTGTTTTTATCCTCTGTATGAGAAGGGGATTAGAGACTGATCCTGGGAATTACAGGCCTGTATGTATCCTCTGCATGAGAAGGGGATAGAGTCTGATCCTGGGAATTACAGGCCTGTATTTATCCTCAGTATGAGAAGGGGATAGAGTCTGATCCTGGGAATTACAGGCCTGTATTTATCCTCAGAATGAGAAGGGGATAGGAGTCTAAATTTGGGAATTAGAGGCATGTATTTATCCTCAGTATGACAAAGGGATAGAGTCTGACCCTGGGAATTACAGGCCTGTATTTATCCTCAGTATGAGAAGGGGATTAGAGACTGATCCTGTGAATTACAGGCCTGTATTTATCCTCTGTATGAGAAGGGGATTAGAGACTGATCCTGGGAATTACAGGCCTGTATTTATCCTCTGTATGAGAAGGGGATAGAGTCTGATCCTGGGAATTACAGGCCTGTATTTATCCTCTGTATGAGAAGGGGATAGGAGTCTAACTTTGGGAATTAGAGGCCTGTATTTATCCTCAGTATGACAAAGGGATAGAGTCTGACCCTGGGAATTACAGGCCTGTATTTATCCTCAGTATGAGAAGGGGATTAGAGACTGATCCTGTGAATTACAGGCCTGTATTTATCCTCTGTATGAGAAGGGGATTAGAGACTGATCCTGGGAATTACAGGCCTGTATTTATCCTCTGTATGAGAAGGGGATAGAGTCTGATCCTGGGAATTACAGGCCTGTATTTATCCTCTGTATGAGAAGGGGATAGGAGTCTAACTTTGGGAATTAGAGGCCTGTATTTATCCTCAGTATGACAAAGGGATAGAGTCTGACCCTGGGAATTACAGGCCTGTATTTATCCTCAGTATGAGAAGGGGATTAGAGACTGATCCTGTGAATTACAGGCCTGTATTTATCCTCTGTATGAGAAGGGGATTAGAGAATGATCCTGGGAATTACAGGCTTGTATTTATCCTCTGTATGAGAAGGGGATAGAGTCTGATCCTGGGAATTACAGGCCTGTATTTATCCTCTGTATGAGAAGGGGATTAGAGACTGATCCTGGGAATTACAGGCCTGTACTTATCCTCTGTATGAGAAGGGGATTAGAGACTGATCCTGGGAATTACAGGCCTGTATTTATCCTCAGTATGACAATGGGATAGAGTCTGACCCTGGGAATTACAGGCCTGTATTTATCCTCAGTATGAGAAGGTGATTAGAGACTGATCCTGTGAATGACAGGCCTGTTTTTATCCTCTGTATGAGAAGGGGATTAGAGACTGATCCTCGGAATTACAGGCCTGTATTTATCCTCTATATAAGGAGATAGAGTCTGATCCTGGGAATTACAGGTCTGTATTTTTCCTCAGTATGAGAAGGGGATTAGAGTCTGATCCTGTGAATTACAGGCCTGTATTTATCCTCAGTATGAGAAGGGGATAGAGTCTAACTTTGGGAATTAGAGGCCTGTATTTATCCTCAGTATGACAAAGGGATAGAGTCTGACCCTGGGAATTACAGGCCTGTATTTATCCTCAGTATGAGAAGGGGATTAGAGACTGATCCTGTGAATTACAGGCCTGTATTTATCCTCTGTATGAGAAGGGTATTAGAGACTGATCCTGGGAATTACAGGCCTGTATTTATCCTCTGTATGAGAAGGGGATAGAGTCTGATCCTGGGAATTACAGGCCTGTATTTATCCTCAGTATGAGAAGTGGATTAGAGACTGATCCTGGGAATTACAGGCCTGCACTTATCCTCTGTATGAGAAGGGGATTAGAGACTGATCCTGGGAATTACAGGCCTGTATTAATCCTCAGTATGACAAAGTGATAGAGTCTAACCCTGGGAATTACAGGCCTGTATTTATCCTCAGTATGAGAAGGGGATAGGAGTCTAACTGTGGGAATAAGAGGCCTGTATTTATCCTCAGTATGACAAAGGGATAGAGTCTGACCCTGGGAATTACAGGCCTGTATTTATCCTCAGTATGAGAAGGGGATAGGAGTCTAACTGTGGGAATTAGAGGCCTGATTTATCCTCAGTATGACAAAGGGATAGAGTCTGACCCTGGGAATTACAGGCCTGTATTTATCCTCAGTATGAGAAGGGGATTAGAGACTGATCCTGTGAATTACAGGCCTGTATTTATCCTCTGTATGAGAAGGGGATTAGAGACTGATCCTGGGAATTACAGGCCTGTATTTATCCTCTGTATGAGAAGGGGATAGAGTCTGATCCTGGGAATTACAGGCCTGTATTTATCCTCAGTATGAGAAGTGGATTAGAGACTGATCCTGGGAATTACAGGCCTGTATTTATCCTCTATATAAGGAGATAGAGTCTGATCCTGGGAATTACAGGCCTGTATTTTTCTTCAGTATGAGAAGGGGATAGAGTCTGATCCTGGGAATTACAAGCCTGTATTTATCCTCAGTATGAGAAGGGGATAGGAGTCTAACTTTGGGAATTAGAGGCCTGTATTTATCCTCAGTATGACAAAGGGATAGAGTCTGACCCTGGGAATTACAGGCCTGTATTTATCCTCAGTATGAGAAGGGGATTAGAGACTGATCCTGTGAATTACAGGCCTGTATTTATCCTCTGTATGAGAAGGGTATTAGAGACTGATCCTGGGAATTACAGGCCTGTATTTATCCTCTGTATGAGAAGGGGATAGAGTCTGATCCTGGGAATTACAGGCCTGTATTTATCCTCAGTATGAGAAGTGGATTAGAGACTGATCCTGGGAATTACAGGCCTGCACTTATCCTCTGTATGAGAAGGGGATTAGAGACTGATCCTGGGAATTACAGGCCTGTATTTATCCTCAGTATGACAAAGGGATAGAGTCTAACCCTGGGAATTACAGGCCTGTATTTATCCTCAGTATGAGAAGGGGATAGGAGTCTAACTGTGGGAATTAGAGGCCTGTATTTATCCTCAGTATGACAAAGGGATAGAGTCTGACCCTGGGAATTACAGGCCTGTATTTATCCTCAGTATGAGAAGGGGATAGGAGTCTAACTGTGGGAATTAGAGGCCTGTATTTATCCTCAGTATGACAAAGGGATAGAGTCTGACCCTGGGAATTACAGGCCTGTATTTATCCTCAGTATGAGAAGGGGATTAGAGACTGATCCTGTGAATTACAGGCCTGTATTTATCCTCTGTATGAGAAGGGGATTAGAGACTGATCCTGGGAATTACAGGCCTGTATTTATCCTCTGTATGAGAAGGGGATAGAGTCTGATCCTGGGAATTACAGGCCTGTATTTATCCTCAGTATGAGAAGTGGATTAGAGACTGATCCTGGGAATTACAGGCCTGTATTTATCCTCTATATAAGGAGATAGAGTCTGATCCTGGGAATTACAGGCCTGTATTTTTCTTCAGTATGAGAAGGGGATAGAGTCTGATCCTGGGAATTACAAGCCTGTATTTATCCTCAGTATGAGAAGGGGATAGGAGTCTAACTTTGGGAATTAGAGGCCTGTATTTATCCTCAGTACGACAAAGGGATAGAGTCTGACCCTGGGAATTACAGGCCTGTATTTATCCTCAGTATGAGAAGGGGATTAGAGACTGATCCTGTGAATTACAGGCCTGTATTTATCCTCTGTATGAGAAGGGGATTAGAGACTGATTCTGGGATTTACAGGCCTGTATTTATCCTCTGTATGAGAAGGGGATAGAGTCTGATCCTGGGAATTACAGGCCTGTATTTATCCTCTGTATGAGAAGGGGATTAGAGACTGATCCTGGGAATTACAGGCCTGTACTTATCCTCTGTATGAGAAGGGGATTAGAAACTGATCCTGGGAATTACAGGCCTGTATTTATCCTCAGTATGACAAAGGGATAGAGTCTGACCCTGGGAATTACAGGCCTGTATTTATCCTCAGTATGAGAAGGGGATTAGAGACTGATCCTGTGAATGACAGGCCTGTATTTATCCTCTGTATGAGAAGGGGATAGAGTCTAACTTTGGGAATTAGAGGCCTGTATTTATCCTCAGTATGACAAAGGGATAGAGTCTGACCCTGGGAATTACAGGCCTGTATTTATCCTCAGTATGAGAAGGGGATTAGAGACTGATCCTGGGAATTACAGGCCTGTTTTTATCCTCTGTATGAGAAGAGGATTAGAGACTGAACCTGGGAATTACAGGCCTGTATTTATCCTCTGTATGAGAAGGGGATTAGAGACTGATCCTCGGAATTACAGGTCTGTATTTATCCTCTATATAAGGAGATAGAGTCTGATCCTTGGAATTACAGGCCTGTATTTTTCCTCAGTATGAGAAGGGGATTAGAGACTGATCCTGTGAATTACAGGCCTGTATTTATCCTCAGTATGAGAAGGGGATAGAGTCTAACTTTGGGAATTAGAGGCCTGTATTTATCCTCAGTATGACAAAGGGATAGAGTCTGACCCTTGGAATTACAGGCCTGTATTTATCCTCAGTATGAGAAGGGGATTAGAGACTGATCCTGTGAAATACAGGCCTGTATTTATCCTCTGTATGAGAAGGGGATTAGAGACTGATCCTGGGAATTACAGGCCTGTATTTATCCTCTGTATGAGAAGGGGATAGAGTCTGATCCTGGGAATTACAGGCCTGTATTTATCCTCAGTATGAGAAGTGGATTAGAGACTGATCCTGGGAATTACAGGCCTGTACTTATCCTCTGTATGAGAAGGGGATTAGAGACTGATCCTGGGATTACAGGCCTGTATTTTTCCTCAGTATGACAAAGGGATAGAGTCTAACCCTGGGAATTACAGGCCTGTATTTATCCTCATTATGAGAAGGGGATAGGAGTCTAACTGTGGGAATTCGAGGCCTGTATTTATCCTCAGTATGACAAAGGGATAGATTCTGACCCTGGGAATTACAGGCCTGTATTTATCCTCAGTATGAGAAGGGGATAGGAGTCTAACTGTGGGAATTAGAGGCCTGTATTTATCCTCAGTATGACAAAGGGATAGAGTCTGATCCTGGGAATTACAGGCCTGTATTTATCCCCAGTATGAGAAGGGGATAGGAGTCTAACTGTGGGAATTAGAGGCCTGTATTTATCCTCAGTATGACAAAGGGATAGAGTCTGACCCTGGGAATTACAGGCCTGTATTTATCCTCAGTATGAGAAGGGGATTAGAGACTGATCCTGTGAATTACAGGCCTGTATTTATCCTCTGTATGAGAAGGGGATTAGAGACTGATCCTGGGAATTACAGGCCTGTATTTATCCTCTGTATGAGAAGGGGATAGAGTCTGATCCTGGGAATTACAGGCCTTTATTTATCCTCAGTATGAGAAGTGGATTAGAGACTGATCCTGGGAATTACAGGCCTGTATTTATCCTCTATATAAGGAGATAGAGTCTGATCCTGGGAATTACAGGCCTGTATCTGTCTCAGTCTGATCCTTGGAATTACATGTATATGTTATTTATTTTTGATTTTGAATCCCAGCCACCGTCCCCGCAGGAGGCCTTTTGGTAGGCCGTCATTGTAAATATGAATTTGTTCTGAACTTACTTGGCTTAGATAAATAAAGGTAAAATTAAAAATATATAAAAAAATGTGACCCCCTGACAGGAAGCTGATCTGACCCCAGATCTGTGCTTAGGTCCCCCCCTGACAGGATGCTGATCTGATCCCAGATCTGTGGTTAGGTCCCCCCCCCCCCTGACAGGAAGCTGATCTGATCCTAGATCTGTGGTTAGGTCCCCCCCCCTGACAGGAAGCTGATCTGATCCCAGATCTGTAGTTAGGTCCCCCTACAGGTGATCCTTCTCCATACCTGTCCAGATGATTCCACCCCGCCCACTTCGGCGTTGCTAAGGGGACGGCTGGCCTCCTGGCGCGCCTCCTCTTGCTTGGCCTCCTCTTGCCTGGCCTCCTCTTGACGCGCCTCTTCCTCCTTGGCCTCCTCCTCTGCCTCTTCCTGCGCCTCCTTGTTGCTCTCCTCCAAGTGTTTCATCAACACCGCCACCACCACGTTGACCAGCACGAACTGGGCCGTCAGGACGAAGGTCACGAAGTAGACCGGAGAAATCAGAGGAAGGTAGGTCAGACAGGACCGGTCTTCTGGACGACAGTCCCGCAGCGTGTCCTGGAGGGACAGAGGGATTGCGACTATTTGGGACAGGTAGCTCAGACAACAACAAGAGGGTTGTGAAAGACACATCGTCCCAAAGACACAGAGCAACACAATACTACTAATGTCTTAGCAGTGGTGTAAAGTACTTAAGTCAAAATACTTTAAAGTACTCTACTTAAGTTAAAATACTTCAAAGTGCTCTACTTAGGTCAAAATACTTTAAAGTACTCTACTTAAGTCAAAATACTTTAAAGTACTCTACTTAAGTCAACATACCTTAAAGTACTCTACTTAAGTCAAAATACTTTAAAGCACTCTACTTAAGTCGTTTCTTTGGGGGTATCTGTACTGTACTATTTATATTTTTATAAACTTTTACTTCACTACATTCCTAAAGAAAATGTTGTACTTTTTACTCCATACATTTTCCCCTGACACCCAAAAGTACTCGTTACATTTTAACAGGAAAATGGTCCAATTCACACACTTATCAAGAGAACATCCCTTGTCATCGCTACTGCTTCTGATCTGGAGGATTCACTAAACAGAGAACATCCCTGGTCATCCCTACTGCCTCTGATCTGGAGGACTCACTAAACAGAGAACATCCCTTGTCATCGCTACTGCTTCTGATCTGGAGGATTCACTAAACAGAGAACATCCCTGGTCATCCCTACTGCCTCTGATCTGGAGGACTCACTAAACAGAGAACATCCCTGGTCATCCCTACTGCCTCTGATCTGGCAGACTCACTAAACAGAGAACATCCCTGTTCATCCCTACTGCCTCTGATCTGGTGGACTCACTAAACAGAGAACATCCCTGGTCGTCCCTACTGCCTCTGATCTGGAGTGTTCCCCTGGCTATCATTACGTTTAAAAAACAAACAAGAAAATGGTGCCGTCTGGTTTGATTAATATAAGGAATTTGAAATTATTTATAAAGTACATTTTAAGCGATTAAAATTACCTTTTGTTCCTAAAGTATATATTTTTTTAAAACAAATACTTTTAGACTTTTACTCAAGTAGTATTTTACTTGGTGACTTTTACTTGAGTACATTTTCTATTAAAAGGTATCTTTACTTTTACTCAAGTATGGCAGTGAGGTTCTAGTTGTTGTCAAGATGCTCGAGGACACCAGAAAATGGGGAGCTTGTTGTTTACTAAAGAACTGGAGGCCCGTAGCATTGATCTGTCTGGAACTTTTTTTATTTTTTTTAAGAAAAAGTATATTTCATACAGACAAAGCTGAGCAATTGTCTTTGTCCACGCTTTCCATGGCGACAGAGCTTCTTGAGTAGAACGGAGAGGGTGTAGAATAATGGCATTTCGTTGTTCTGTGTTTCACAGGCTGTAACTCCAGTTTTGACCACCAGGTGGAGCCGTTGAGTTGAATCACAGCCTGTCTGTCGGCAACGAGACACACAGAGCTAAAAGCCTATCAGAGAGCCAGAGTGTCTGACTGACTGGGATAACAGCCAATTACCAGACAGAGCCCCCCGGGGGAAAGGGAGATGGGTTTTTAGCCAATGAGCTCCTCAGATAAATATCTCTGGTTCCCTCAACGTTCCTCAATGTTCCATGTCGGTTCGAAAAAAACGTTCCGTGTCGGTTTACTAGGTTATGAATCAGGTTCCACTGACAGACAGTCATCTGGGAACAGTGTTCTGTTTTCTGTGTGTGTGTGTTCTGTGTGTGTGTTCTTGTGTTCTGTGTGTGTTCTGTGTTCTGTGTGTGTGTTCTGTGTTCTGTGTGTGTGTTCTGTGTTCTGTGTGTGTGTTCTGTGTTCTGTGTGTGTGTTCTTGTGTTCTGTGTGTGTGTTCTGTGTTCTGTGTGTGTGTTCTTGTGTTCTGTCTGTGTGTTCTGTGTATGTTTTTTGTGTTCTGTGTTCTGTGTGTGTTTTTCTTGTGTTCTGTGTTCTGTGTGTTCTGTGTTCTGTGTGTATGTTCTGAGTTCTGTGTTCTGTGTGTGTGTTCTGTGTTCTTCAAACAATGCAAGCTCTAAGCCTTAAATAGAAGCAGCACACGTGTGCCTCCCGAGTGGCGCAGCGGTCAAAGGCAGTGCATCGCAGTGCTTGAGGGCTGTCACTACAGTCCCGGGTTCGATCTCAGGCTGTGTCACAACCAGGAGTCCCATAGGGCGGGGCACAATTGTCCCAGCGTCGTTAGGGCGAGGTTTACTTGGGTCAGCGTCGTTAGGGCGAGGTTTACTTGGGTCAGCGTCGTTAGGGCGAGGTTTACTTGTCCCAGCGTCGTTAGGGCGAGGTTTAACCTCTCTAGGGTCGGCGGGACGAAATCGTCCCACCTACGTAAAAGCCAGTGGAATCCTGTGGCGCGTTATTCAAATACCTTAGAAATGCTATTACTTCAATTTCTCAAACATATGACTATTTTACACCATTTTAAAGACAAGACTCTCGTTAATCTAACCACACTGTCCGATTTCAAAAAGGCTTTACAACGAAAACAAAACATTAGATTATGTCAGCAGAGTACCCAGCCAGAAATAATCAGACACCCATTTTTCAAGCTAGCATATAATGTCACATAAATCCAAACCACAGCTAAATGCAGCACTAACCTTTGATGATCTTCATCAGATGACACACCTAGGACATTATGTTATCCTCTTGACGTTACCCTAGGATAGGGGGTGCCACAGCGCATTTTGGAAAAAATTCGTGCCCATTTTCAACGGCCTACTAATCAGACTCAGAAGCTAGGATATGCATATAATTAATACCTGTGGATAGAAAACACCCTAAAGTTTCTAAAACTGTTTGAATGGTGTCTGTGAGTATAACAGAACTCATATGGCAGTCAAAACCCCGAGACAGATGGAAACAGGAAGTGGAATTCTGACTTGGCTCAACGTCGTTAGGGCGAGGTTTACTTGTCCCATCGTCGTTAGGGCGAGGTTTACTTATCCCAGCGTCGTTAGGGCGAGGTTTACTTGGCTCAGCGTCGTTAGGGTGAGGTTTACTTGGCTCAGCGTCGTTAGGGCGAGGTTTACTTGTCCCAGCGTCGTTAGGGTGAGGTTTACTTATCCCAGCGTCGTTAGGGCGAGGTTTACTTGGCTCAGCGTCATTAGGGTGAGGTTTACTTGGCTCAGCGTCGTTAGGGCGAGGTTTACTTGTCCCAGCGTCGTTAGGGTGAGGTTTACTTATCCCAGCGTCGTTAGGGCGAGGTTTACTTGGCTCAGCGTCGTTAGGGCGAGTTTTACTTATCCCAGCGTCGTTAGGGCGAGGTTTACTTGGCTCAGCGTCGTTAGGGCGAGGTTTACTTGGCTCAGCGTCGTTAGGGCGAGGTTTACTTGTCTCATCGCACTCTAGCGACTCCTTGTGGAGGGCCGGGCGCTTGCAGGCTGACTCCGGTTGACAGTTGAACTATGTTTCCCTCTGATACGATGGTGCGGCTGGTTTCTGGGTTAAGTGGCCGGGGTGTTATTTAAGAAGCGAGGTTTGGTGGGTCATGGACAAATGACTCGACCTTCACCTCAAGAGCCCGTTGGGGAGTTGCAGCGATGAGACAAGATCAGAATTGAAATTGGGGGAATAATAAAAAATATTTTAAAGATAAAAACGGCCACACGGGTTGGCTTAGAACTCCGTAAAGAAGGATTAGAACCCTGTGTAGAAGGATTAGAACCCCGTAAAGAAGGATTAGAACCCCGTAAAGAAGATTTAGAACCCATTAAGAAGGATTAGAACCCGTAAAGAAGGATTAGAACCCCGTAAAGAAGGATTAGAACCCCGTGAAGAAGGATTAGAACCCCGTGTAGAAGGATTAGAACCCTGTGTAGAAGGATTAGAACCCGTAAAGAAGTATTAGAACCCGTAAAGAAGGATTAGAACCCTGTGTAAAAGCAGAAGAATGTCAGAATTCAGCAGCAGTCTTCATTTTCTATTAATGAGGGTTTTTCCCTCTGTGCCTTGAACAACAACAAGCTCTAGAACCAAAAACCCTGTTTCCCCAAAGCTGATTGGTTGACTATCACGCTCTGATTTGGACATTCACCTTCATAATTCCATTCCAGTTGTCACCGGTGGAAACGCGGAACAAGGTGAGGAACGCCATGCCAAAGTTCTGGAACGTAGCGTGACGACTCAGACCCTCACACGGATTCTCCTCGGAACACTCTATAAACACCGAGAACACATGTAGGGGGGGGTAGTGGGGTGATATAGAGAGAGAGACGGAAGGGGTGTGAGGGGAGGGGAAAAGAGAGGGGGGAGAGAGGGGGGAGAGAGTGAGGGAGAGAGAGGGGGGAGGAGTGAAAGAGGGGATAGAGAGGGAGGGAGAGCGAGAGAGAGAGAGGGGAGAGAGAGAGGGAGGGAGGGAGAGAGAAAAAGAGAGAGACAAAGAGAGAAAGAGAGAGAGTGAGAGAGAGAGAGAGAGAAAGGGGGAGGGAGAGAGGAGGGAGTGAAAGAGAGGGGGGTAGAGAGGGAGGGAGAGCGAGAGAGAGAGAGAGAGTGGGAGGGAGAGAGAAAAAGAGAGAGACAGAAAGAGAGAAAGAGAGAGCGAGAGAGAGAAAGGGAGAGGGAGAGAGGAGGGAGTGAAAGAGATGAGGGTAGAGAGGGAGGGAGAGAGAGGGAGGGAGGGAGAGAGAAAAAGAGAGAGACAGAGAAAGAGAGAAAGAGAGAGAGACAACAGGGAGGGAGAGAGGAGGGAGTGAAAGAGAGAGAGGGAGGGAGAGAGAAAAAGAGAGAGACAGAGAAAGAGAGACAGAGAGAGGGAGGGAGGAAAAGAGAGAGAAAATAGGAGAAGGAAGACGTAAGTAATTTCAGGGAAATCAGCTCAGCAGCTCATCAGCATAAATGACACTCACACACTCACAGCACTATGACTGACCCAGTTTCCCAAAGAGCTCCACTCCCAGCGCAGCGTAGATGAAGAACAGCAACATGAAGAGGAGACCCAGATTCCCCACCTAGAGAGAAACAGGACATATTACAATACAGGATAGATTAAAATACCCAGCCAGATTATTATAAATACCCAGCCAGATTATTATAAACACCCAGACAGATTATTATAACACCCAGATTATTATAACACCCAGCCAGATTATTATAATACCCAGAAAGATTATTATAACACCCAGATTATTATAACACCCGGCAAGATTATTAAAACACCCAGCTAGATTATTATAAACACCCAGACAGATTATTATAACACCCAGCCAGATTATTATAACACCCAGACAGATTATTATAACACCCAGACAGATTATTATAACACCCAGACAGATTATTATAACGCCCAGCCAGATTATTATAACACCCAGACAGATTATTATAAACACCCAGCCAGATTATTATAACACCCAGCCAGATTATTATAACCCCCAGCCAGATTATTATAACACCCAGCCAGATTATTATAACACTCAGACAGATTATTATAACACCCAGACAGATTATTATAACAACCAGACAGATTATTGTAACACCCAGCCAGATTATTATAACAACCAGCCAGATTATTATAACCCCCAGACAGATTATTATAAACACCCAGACAGATTATTATAACACCCAGCCAGATTATTATAACACCCAGACAGATTATTATAACACCCAGCCAGATTCAGTATTAGTATAGTACTACTACAGTATTTTATTAGTATCATGGTTACCTGAGGCAGGGCCTGAACTACAGTGTCCAGGAGAGCTCTCATCCCCTGTAGCCATCTTCAGCACTATTACTATAGTACTACTACAGTATTATATTAGTAACATAGTTACCTGAGGCAGGGCCTGAACTACAGTGTCCAGGAGAGCTCTCATCCCCTGTAGCCATCTTCAGCAGTATTACTATAGTACTACTACGGTATTATATTAGTAACATAGTTACCTGAGGCAGGGCCTGAACTACAGTGTCCAGGAGAGCTCTCATCCCTGTAGCCATCTTCAACAGCTTCAACACTGAGGAGATAGAATCCAGATCAGAACCCATTAGAACTGAAACCAGAACCGACCCCATTAGAACTGAAACCAGAACCGACCCCATTAGACCTGAAGCCAGAACAGAACCCATTAGAACTGAAACCAGAACAGACCCCATTAGAACTGAAACCAGAACAGACCCCATTAGAACTGAAACCAGATCAGAACCCATTAGAACATAAACCAGAACAGAACCCATTTAACTGAAACCAGAACAGACCCCATTAGAACTGAAACCAGATCAGAACCCATTAGAACTGAAACCAGAACAGAACCCATTAGAACTGAAACCAGAACAGAACCCATTAGAACTGAAACCAGAACAGACCCTATTAGAACTGAAACCAGAACAGAACCCAATAGAACTGAAACCAGCTCAGACCCCATTAGAACAGAAACCAGAACAGAACCCATTAGAACTGAAACCAGAACAGACCCCAGTAGAACTGAAACCAGAACAGACCCTATTAGAACTGAAACCAGAACAGAACCCAATAGAACTGAAACCAGATCAGAACCCATTAGAACTGAAACCAGAACAGAAACCATTACCCAAACACACACTGTACACATATACACATATCACTGAGGGAGAGGTGTGTGTGTGTGTGTGTGTGTGTGTGTGTGTGTGTGTGTGTGTGTGTGTGTGTGTGTGTGTGTGTGTGTGTGTGTGTGTGTGTGTGTGTGTGTGTGTGTGTGTGTGTGTGTGTGTGTGGTGTGAGTACCTCTGGCGATCCTCAGTACTCTCATGATGCGTATGATCGTAGGGTTGATGGGTAGCGACGCGTTCAGGTCGATCTCCTCCAGAGTGATGCCCATTACGGACAACAACACGATGGACAGATCCAGCTGGTTCCACCTAAACACAGAGAACAGGTACGTATGCAGAGTGTGTGTGTGTGTGTGTGTGTGTGTGTGTGTGTGTTACCTCTCCTTGAAGAAGCGTCTCAGCCCGAAGGCGATGAGTTTGAGGACCGTCTCGATGACGAACACCAGAGTGAAAACGTAGTTACAATACTTTAACCCCTCCTCCAGATACTGGAACACACACACACACACACACACACACACACACACACACACACACACACACACACACACACACACACACAGTTACACAGAATCACAATCGTTGCTATAGCTTCCCGATTGTCCTAGTTAACTTTGAGGTTGCTATGGCTACCAGTGTGTGAGGTTGCCTTGGTTACCAGTTTGAGGTTGCTATAGTTGTAATGTGGTTGCTATAGTTACCTGAGGCTGTTTATATTGTAGTGTGGTTGCTATAGTTACCTGGGGCTGTTTGTATTGTAGTGAGGTTGCTATAGTTACCTGGGGCTGTTTGTAGTGTAGTGTGGTTACTATAGTTACCTGGGGCTGTTTGTAGTGTAGTGTGGTTACTATAGTTACCTTGGGCTGAATGTATTGCAGTGTGGTTGCTATAGTTACCTGTGGATTTTTGTAGTGTAGTGTGGTTACTATAGTTACCTGTGGCTGGTTGTAGTGTAGTGTGGTTACTATAGTTACCTGTGGATGTTTGTATTGTAGTGTGGTTGCTATAGTTACCTGTGGCTGGTTGTAATGCTCCATGCTCATGGTGAGGACGTTGGTAGCGATGATGACGGTGATGAAGAGGTCCAGGTAGTGGCTGGTGCACAACGTGTGGATGGTGAGACGCACCGGGGAGTAGTCTGCAAAGTAGGGACGTTCCTGGGCCTCTGTTACAACACACAGAGTAACATGGTCATTAAACTGGTAGTCTGTTACAACACACAGAGTAACGTGGTCATTAAACTGGTAGTCTGTTACAACACACAGAGTAACATGGTCATTAAACTGGTAGTCTGTTACAACACACAGAGTAACATGGTCATTAAACTGGTAGTCTGTTACAACACACAGAGTAACATGGTCATTAAACTGGTAGTATGTTACAACACACAGAGTAACGTGGTCATTAAACTGGTAGTCTGTTACAACACACAGAGTAACGTGGTCATTAAACTGGTAGTCTGTTACAACACACAGAGTAACATGGTCATTAAACTGGTAGTCTGTTACAACACACAGAGTAACATGGTCATTAAACTGGTAGCTGTTACAACACACAGAGTAACATGGTCGTTAAACTGGTCGTCTGTAGACCAGGTCCTGAAGTTCTCGACAGTAAAAAAAAAAATCTCTTTACTCTTCTGCTATGAAGTCATCGATGAAGTTACTGCCAGCACGAGAGTTGTGCCTGTGTGTGTGTGTGTGTGTGTGTGTGTGTGTGTGTGTGTGTGTGTGTGTGTGTGTGTGTGTGTGTGTGTGTGTGTCGATGAAACTGCTGCCTCAGGAGTTCCATTCACATCCATCACACACACCGTGACATTTCAACTATAACACACACACACACACACACACACACACACACACACACACCGTGACATCTCAAGGTGTCATTGGGCAAAAAAGCATCTCCGTTTGCCAGAACTATGACGAGATTACACTGCAGATAGAGGGGGCTGTCTCAACATGTCTCCCTTTCCCCTCCCTCCCTCCCTCCCTCCCTCCCTCCCTCCCTCCCTCCCTCCCTCCCTCCCTCTTACTCCTCCTCCTCTTCTCTGCTCTCTTGGCTCTCTTCTACTCCCGGGCCTTGGCCTCCTCTTCCTCCCTCCCTCCCTCCCTCCCTCCCTCCCTCCCTCCCTCCCTCCCTCCCTCCCTATTACTCCTCCTCCTCTTCTCTGCTCTCTTGGCTCTCTTCTACTCCCGGGCCTTGGCCTCCTCTACCTCCCTCCCTCCTTCCCTCTTCCTCCTCCTCCTCTTCCTCTCCTCCTCCCCTCTCCACCTCACCTCCCCCACCTCCCTCCCTCCCTCCCTCCCTATTACTCCTCCTCCTCTTCTCTGCTCTCTTGGCTCTCTTCTACTCCCGGGCCTTGGCCTCCTCTACCTCCATCCCTCCTTCCCTCTTCCTCCTCCTCCTCTTCCTCTCCTCCTCCCCTCTCCACCTCACCCTCCCTCCCTCCCTCCCTCCATCCCTCCCTCTTACTCCTCTTCTCTGCTCTCTTGGCTCTCTTGTCCTCCCGGGCCTTGGCCTCCCCTCCCTCCCCTCTCCACCTCTCCCTCCCTCCCTCCCTCCCTCCCTCCCTCCCTCCCTCCCTCCCCTCTCCACCTCACCCTCCCTCCCTCCCTCCCTCTTACTCCTCCTCTTCTCTGCTCTCTTGGCTCTCTTCTCCTCCCGGGCCTTGGCCTCCCCTCCCTCCCCTCTCCACCTCACCCTCCCTCCCTCCCTCCCTCCCTCCCTCCCTCCCTCCCTCCCTCCCTCCCTCTTACTCCTCCTCCTCTTCTCTGCTCTCTTGGCTCTCTTCTCCTCCCGGGCCTTGGCCTCCCCTCCCTCCCTCCCTCCCACACCCCCCTCCCCTCCCTCCCTCCCTCCCTCCCTCCCTCCCTCCCCTCCCTCTTACTCCTCCTCCTCTTCTCTGCTCTCTTGGCTCTCTTCTCCTCCCGGGCCTTGGCCTCCTCTTCTTCCCTCCCTCCCTCCCTCCCTCCCTCCCTCCCTCCCTCCCTCCCTCCCTCTCTCTTACTCCTCCTCCTCTTCTCTGCTCTCTTGGCTCTCTTCTCCTCCCGGGCCTTGGCCTCCTCTTCTTCCCTCCCTCCCTCCCTCCCTCCCCTCTCCACCTCTCCCCTCCCTCCCTCCCTCCCTCCCTCCCTCCCTCTTACTCCTCCTCCTCTTCTCTGCTCTCTTGGCTCTCTTCTCCTCCCGGGCCTTGGCCTCCTCCTCCCTCTCCCCTCCCCTCCCCTCTCCACCTCCCTCCCTCCCTCCCTCTTACTCCTCCTCCTCTTCTCTGCTCTCTTGGCTCTCTTCTCCTCCCGGGCCTTGGCCTCCCCTCCCTCCACCTCCCTCCCTCCCTCCCTCCCTCCCTCACTCCTCCTCCTCCCTCCCTCCCTCCTCCCTCCCTCCCTCCCTCCCTCCCTCCCTCCCTCCCCTCCCTCCCTCCCTCCCTCCTCCTCTCTCCCCTCCCTCCTCCCTCCCTCCCTCCCTCCCTCCCTCCTTCTTACTCCTCCTCCTCTTCTCTGCTCTCTTGGCTCTCTTCTCCTCCCGGGCCTTGGCCTCCCTCCTCCCTCCCTCCCTCCCCTCTCCACCTCCCTCCCTCTCCCTCCCTCCCTCCCTCCCTCCCTCCCTCCCTCCCTCCCCCTCCCTCCCTCCCTCCCTCCCTCCCTCCCTCCCTCCCTCCCTCCCTCCCTCTTACTCCTCCTCCTCTTCTCTGCTCTCTTGGCTCTCTTCTCCTCCCGGGCCTTGGCCTCCCCTCCCTCCCTCCCCTCCCTCCCTCCCTCCGACACCCCCCTCCCCTCCCTCCCTCCCTACCTCCCTCCCTCCCTCCCCTCCCTCTTACTCCTCCTCCTCTTCTCTGCTCTCTTGGCTCTCTTCTCCTCCCGGGCCTTGGCCTCCTCTTCTTCCTGGTCCTGACGACACTTGTGGAAGTTTTCCACGACGACGCCCACGAACATGTTGAGGACGAAGAAACTGACGATGAGAAGGAAGGAGATGAAGAACAGGAGCATCCACGGGTTGTGGTTCCTCACTGGCTGGAGGAGGAAGATAAAACATCCAATCAGATACAGACGGTCGGACGGACGGACAGACAGACAGACAGTGCTATGTGGGGACTACCAGAACAGACCTGGAGGCCTGTAGCAGTGCTATGTGGGAACTAACAGGACAGATCTTTTACCTGATTTGCTCAGAAAGCCTAAAAGGTTAAAAAGTCAAATCAGAACTCTGTTCCTTCTCAATTTCATTCAATAAACTTTATTGGCATGTACAGTCAAACACGCATATCGCAAAGAAAAATACCTGTTGAGGTCTGTGTGTGTGTGTGTGTGTGTGTGTTACCTGCTGGTCTACCCCCACGGCGTCCAGTCCGTCATACATGATGCTGACCCACCCGTCTTTAGAGGACAGCACAAACAGAGACATCAACGCCTGGACGGACAGACAGACAGACAGACAGACAGACAGACAGACAGACAGACAGACAGACAGACAGACAGACAGACAGACAGACAGACAGACAGACAGACAGACAGACAGACAGACAGACAGACAGACAGACAGGGGAAAAGAAGATATAAGTCAGACCTCTCCTTTCCTCATCTTCTTTCATTTCAGTTCATTTCAGGTCATTCCAGTTCATTCCAATTCATTCCAGTTCAATTCAATTCAATTCATTCCAATTCATTTCAATTCATTCCAATTCAATTCAATACAGTTCATTCCAGTTCATTCCAGTTCATTCCAATTCATTCCAGTTCAATTCAATTCAATTCATTCCAATTCATTTCAATGCATTTCAATTCATTCCAATTCAATTCATTTCAGTTCATTCCAGTTCATTCCAATTCATTCCAATTCATTCCATTTCAATTTAATTCAATTCATTCCAATTCATTTCAATTCATTTCAATTAATTCCAATTCAATTAATTCCAATTCAATTCAGTTCAGTTCATTCCAGTTCATTCCAGTTCATTCCAGTTCATTCCAATTCATTCCAGTTCAATTCAATACAATTCATTCCAATTTATTTCAATTCATTTCAATTCAATTCATTTCAGTTCATTCCAGTTCATTCCAGTTCATTCCAATTCATTCCAATTCATTTCAATTCATTTCAATTCAATTCAATTAATTTCATTCCAATTCATTTCAATTCATTCCAATTCAATTCATTTCAATTCATTCCAATTCATTCCAATTCAAAGGGCTTTATTGGCATGGGAACCATATGTTTACATTGGAAAAAAGAGACAATGAATAAAAGAATCCAGTGGGTTCTGGTAGATCTTTAACAGTTTTAATTGATCATGTAAATGTGTGTCTGTGTGTGTGTGTGTGTGTGTGTGTGTGTGTGTGTGTGTGTGTGTGTGTGTGTGTGTGTGTGTGTGTGTGTGTGTGTGTGTGTGTGTGTGTGTGTGTGTGTGTGTGTGTGTGTGTGTGTGTGTGTGTGTGTGTACCTGTCCCAGGTTATCAAAGTTGTATTTGCGTCGTATCCACCGGTGGCCGGCACGGAGACAGTCAGTCCTATTGGTCACATTCCTCA